>NW_025335549.1:5879252-6087742 GCF_004798865.1 Varanus komodoensis
CCTCTCATTTTCCAGCAATCCAGGTGAGGCAGTGGCTGTACTGAACCAGTGCCTGGCCAAGGTAATGGGCTGGATGAGGGCCAATAAACTGAAGCTCAATCCAGACAAGACGGAGGTCCTGTTGGTTGGCGGATCGGGCTTCGGAGAGGGTGAATTGAACCTAGTCCTGAATGGGGTTGCACTCCCTCTTAGGGACAAGGTCCGCAGCTTGGGAGTGCTCCTCGTCCCAGAGGTTTCACTGGAAGCTCAGATGACAGTGGTGGCGAGGAGCACTTTCCTTCAGCTTCGGCTGATCCATCAGCTGCGCCCCTACCTGGTGTACGACTGCCTGGCGACAGTGACACACG
The DNA here is from genome assembly GCF_004798865.1 of Varanus komodoensis. Taxonomy (NCBI): domain Eukaryota; kingdom Metazoa; phylum Chordata; class Lepidosauria; order Squamata; family Varanidae; genus Varanus; species Varanus komodoensis. The sequence goes on from NW_025335549.1 coordinate 5,879,600, forward strand.
CACTGGTGACTTCCCGCCTTGACTTCTGTAACGCGCTCTAAGTTGGGCTACCCTTGAAGACGGTCCAGATACTTCAATTGGTTCAAAATAGAGCTGCCAGGCTGCTGATGGGGACTGGGTGTTATGTTCACATGACTCCAGTCCTCCGTCAGCTTCACTGGCTTCCCATTGAAGTCCGGGCCCAATTCAAGGTGTTGGTGATGACCTATGAAGCCCTAAATGGCTTGGGTCCTGGTTACCTGAAGGAGCGCTTACATCCATATACACCTGCCCGCCCCTTGAGATCTGTGGGAGAGGCCTTTCTCCAGGAACCCTCCGTGAAAGAAATTAGGAGGGTAGGTACTTGGAGGAGGGTTTTCTTTGCGGTGGCGCCCAATCTATGCAATGCGCTCCCCAGAGAGGTCCGCCTGGCGCCATTGTTATTTGTTTTTCGGCGTCAGGCGAAGACCTTTTTATTTAAATGTCATTTTAATTGTTAATATTTTTTGCTTATTTTCTCTGGCCAGGGTGACTTATTTTATATTGTTAAATTGGTTTATATTTTGAATGTATTATATTTTAATTTTATGTTGTGAGCCTCCCCGAGGCTTTGGCAAACGGGGCGGCATAGAAATGTTTTAAATAAATAATAAATAAATAAATGTGGCATTCCTTTGTCACTTACAACGGAGAGAATCTTCTAAGATGGTGCTGATACATCAACTAAAAACAAATATGTCCTCCCCCACCCACGCACACTCCAGAAGATCTATTTTATTTATATGCTAATTTATGTACACTTAATCAAGCAACAAAAGCTCATATAATTAATCAGCTAAATGTTTCTTTAACATGGTGTCATCTGTATTCTAAAAATAATTACAGATTAATGCAGGAACAGAATGGAATTGTGGGTAGAAACATGCAAATGTGGTCGCATGGACCAGAAATAGACAGATTAATCCATCCTTATCCTGGCAGATGGTATTTCAATTTCTGATAGAGGTAGGTAGGGATGGTAGGGATTGGGTACGGTCTCATGCAGACAGTGCACAGAGAAGCACTGGGATCCCCCCTCTCAGGATAACTGCCATATAAATACCCTCCCTCTGCATGCAAAATGATAGGCATTTTGTTCTCTTCAGATATAGCCGCTGATCTAATCTTGTTCAGAAGGCATTCATGGTAATGGTCACCACAACATCCTGCAGCAGTTTATCTCATCAATTAATCATGTGTTGCATAACAGATGTCTTCCTTTTGTCCATCCCACTGCAACTAGCACTCATCTGTTATATTGAGTGATCTACACAGAATTATTGTGCTTATCAATTCCGTTTACTGTTCTAGCACCACGGCTGACACAAGCCACTTCAGCTGGCTGTTGTCACTGCTGTCCTTGCACAAGGAAAACACCAGATTACATAGAGCAGGGAAGGGATGATGTTTGAGAGCCCTAGGTCTCTCTGATCATCATTTTGCTCCTTCTCTCATGCACAATTCCTGTTTGTGCTTGCTACTCACTCTTCATGGATGGTAAAACTGCAAACAGAGCAGTGCTTGAATGTGAAATTTGTGCAAATATCTGATTCTGCACCACCTTTGCCATAGACTACAGTGGGGCTGATTCAGCCCACAGGAGAAAATTTGCTTTGTCCACAAGGGGGACTCTTATATTAAGCCATTTCTACAAAAATGAGTTGAACAACTTAATTGTGATCACATACCTGGCAATTTGAAGACTTATTTGGCACTCGCATGTTTTTTCAAGCGAAAACAAAATGCACATACCTCACTACCTGAGTTCCTATGGTAAGGATGCACGGGATGGGAACATGTGAGGAATTTGAGATGGGGGAGTGTGAAAATTCAATGGATGTTCATGATTTGTGTCCCTGAATTTCAGTTCTTCAGCCCTGCACAGGTGCTGATCTGAACTGGGCGTTGAACACCTATTTACAAGGCTCAATGGCAACATTCTGGCCACTGTTCAATACCAAATAAGGCTCTTCTACGCAGGCTGGAAGAAGGAGCCAAAGATATGAAGAGCTCCTGTGAGTTCCAACCAGCTTTCAGTGTGAATGTGTTGCACAGGAGTACCTGTGGAAGCTGAGCTGTGCAGGTGTACACTTATTTTGGCCTCCATCTCTCTCCTCTGCCTTGTCCTCAGAAATTTCAATTATGAAAGAACGAAACTTCCAAGTAATTGCCTTTAATATTTAAGCTACAGTGCTCTAGTAATCGGGGTGGGAGTTTAGCTCCCATTGCTTTTGCCTTCAGCCCTGCATGTAATGTGGCCCTGAGAGCTTCCTTGAAGTGGAATCTGGCCCCCAGAAATATGTTCTGGGACCCTGGCTAAACAATTTATAGCCTCTAGACTATTTTAGAGTGAATGGATACCTATGATCCTATTTGGATGGTTGACTTCTAGTGTGTTTCTGACCATTGTATGGTTTACCATAGACCATTCGGACTATGCTCATTTACCATATCATTTCCTATCACTAGTCCTAGATAAAAATATCTCCCCACATCCCCTGGTCCTGCACCCTCTCCGTCCTTTTGAACAAACATGGGTCACGTTTTCTGTTTGTTTTAGCATAATTATTTTCCCCTGTTTTTGGGACTCCCCCCCCCCCCCGTTTTGTTTGGAGATCTGGCTCTGTTTGTCCCACTAGACTGATTATTCGTTTGTCCTATTTTCAGCTGCCAAACATCTGAGCACATGAATTTCAAAACTGCAGCACTATGATATGTGGTGCTTCAATAATAAACCAGGTACACACTTAACAGTGCAAAATACATAATACAAAAATAATGCCGCCATCATTGAAAGCCTGGCCTATACAACATTAGACAAGATGGCACCCATAACAGCAATTTTGTGCAGCAAATTTATTGCTAACCCTTTTCTGCTGCCAATGCGAATAGATCTACCATACGAGTCATATATTTGTTTCTGTCTCCACAAGAAGATAACAAATTTTTGTAGCTTCCCCTGTGTTGTTCCATCTGTTTTCATTAGTAAATGTCTTCATCTTCAATGTACAGAACTGGACCTGGGGATTCAAAAATCATTCTTGATGCTCACAACTTTGAGATAAATTCCCTGGATGCTTTGCTCACATGGTATTGTGTGCAATTCAGCAGGGCGACTATAAGTGATATTGGAAAGAAACAGGATATACCATAGAGTCTAGTAAATCACTGTATACCCTAGTCTTTCAGAATGCCCATGTGAAAAAATACTCTAGTAGTGTCAGTAATAGCTGAGCCTGACCTCCAGGCAGAATGCCAGGGAGAATTCATGACACTCCAACAGACACAAGATATAGGTATGGAAAGATTAGATGAAGAACTGGCTATAAAACGTAAAAGCAACAGAAAGAAAAAGAAATGTCTCCACATGTGCATAAAGATGGCAGACTTTCATGTTAGCCATTCTGCCAGCATACGCAAGAGAATCTATTACCCATCACTATCATTCCCAAGAATCTGGATAAATTATATCCCACATTTGGTAGAGCAAAGTTAATTCTGTTGCCATATGCTGTGCCAAAGAGCTCATGCTGTGACAGAAATCTCAGAGCAGATGCTACATGTCAATGTAGCAATCCAAATTTTATTTTGGGTGGTTAATTATTATTTTTAAAGCCTCAAGCCAAGTCAGTTCCAAAGCAAAGGGGCTGGAGATTAGTGGCTAAACACATGCTTTGCCTGGAGAAGGTCCCCAGTTGGTCATCCCCACCTAAAGGAATTCAGAGAGAAAGTGATGAGCAAGTTTTCTGCCTAAGATCCTGGGGAATAACCTTTGACCAAGCAGGCATCACTCAGTTAGATGGACAAATGTTTTGTATTATAAGTCTGATTACTGTAACTTCATAAATATTTCAGATCTTTAAGGCAGTGGCTCATTTTACTTCTAGTTCATAGAATAGTAGAAATGCCTTCTTCCCTATGTGCCCTCTTGCCCCTTGAGATCTGAGGCAGAGGTCCTGCTCCTGGAGCCCTCCTTGAAGGAGATTAGGAGGGTGACTACCCAGAGGAGGGTCTTCTTTGTGGTGGCACCCCGACTATGAAATACGCTTCCCAGAGAGGTTTGCCTGGTGCTGACACTCTATTCTTTTTTGTGTCAGGTGAAAAACTTTTTATCTTTCAGTCATTTTAATGTTTAATTGATTTTAACTGGGATTTTGTTATTTCAAATTGGTGCTTTGCTTTATTCTACTTGTTTTTTTTTTATTGTAAGCTGTCCTGAGATGCTAGTGGTGAGTGGGTTAGAAAACCTTCAAATAAATACATAAATTAATAATGAATAATAAATAAATAAATACATGTTACAATCTCTTCTGACTTTGTAAGTGCTGCACGTGATACGGCACACAGGATGTGTGATGCTGGCTGTGCAGCCTTCGTTCCATGAGCATTCGCAGACAGACTTTGGACCCAGTTCGTTTTCTAAGACAGAGCCAAGCACAAGAGGAAGTCTGTGAACACTCGAGAGATGGATTCCAGGAGGATCAAAACCCCTCCCCAAATCCTGGTAGGCCACTGCCAGTCAGTGTTAGATGGACCAGTGGTCCTGCGTGGTACACAACAGCTTCCTCTGTCTACCTGCCCGCTCCTTTGCTTGATGTGACAAGCAGATGTGCATCGTAGGAGCTGAGGAGCATGGATGACAGGACCATGGAGAGAAAGCGTGTGGTGTTGCCCCAATGGCCTCTCTCCATTATAAGTGAATTGGAGAGAGGAAGACTGATTTAAGGTTTTGTGGAAGCCTTGCTAGGCCACTCTTCTCTATTTTCCTGTCCGTCCAGCCTCCTCATTTTAGTATGCCCTGCTACTTGGAAAGGACTTCCTACTGCACATACCTTAATTTCACATAAGATACTATTTGCATTGTGCAATGTCCCTTTAAAAAATCATATTATTCATTCAGTACTTAGAAGATTGACCCAAGGTCCCTACTTTAAACACACAGTGATACTGATTGTGAAAATACACTAAGAAAACGATGTGGTTTATATGCATGCATGACATCTTGAGAGTCATCCTAAAGCTTATAATTTAAACCCCAGTATTTCAGGTAACAGGAAAAAAAGAAAGAAAAGGAAAGGGGAAGAAAAAGGAAATTGCTTTGCTAAGTAAGTCTGCTTTGATTTCAGCTTTAAACTGAGCCTTGTAAAGCAACCAGAAAGAAAAGGAAAGGAAAACCACTACAGGATGAAAGGTTTCACTCGTATCAAATGTACAGTCATGCATTACGGGTGAGAAAAATAGCATGCCATCCAAGCCACTGGCTGAATATTGTTCTACAATGCCCTCTCTTGCATTATGCCAATAATTCTGTATCCTGCATCAATGGGAAATGTAAAAAAAAAAAAAAACCAGAAAATTGTTTAGACATTTTTCCCCCTTCCCATGTCTGTTTTTCATTATGCGCAGTTCTCCACTTGACAAGGGATGAAGATGGACTTGTTTCAAAATCCAACACAAAGAACAAGAAGTAGGGGCAACCAGCAGCACCTGAATGAATAGATAAAATTGCACCACAGCACCAGTATGCTGACTTGCATAGCATCCAACTTGCATTTTTCATAGACTCATAGAATAGTAGAATTGGAAAGGACCATGGAGGCCATCAAGTCCAACCCCCTGCTGTTGCAGGGCACCAGTTACACCATCCCCCTCAGATGGCTGTACAGGTTCTTTCTGAATGTCTCCAGTGTGGGAGAGTCCACTACCTCTCTAGGCAGCTGGTTCCACTGTCGTATCACTCTGACAGTGAGGAAGCTTTTCCTGATGTCCAGCCTGAATCTGTGTTGCCACAACATGAATTGATTATTCTGTGTCCTACACTCTGGCATCAGCAATAAGAGATCATGACCTTCCTCTTTGTGACAACCTTTGAGGTACTTATAGAATGATATCATGTCTCCACTCAGTCTTCTCTTCTCAAGGCTGAACATACCCAGTTCCCTCAATCTCTCCTCACAGGGCAGTGCTTCCAAACCCTGGATCATTTTTGTTGCCCTCATCTGGACTTTTTCTAATTTACCTGCATCTTTCTTCAATCTTTGTGCCCAGAACTGGACACAGTATTCCAGGAGAGGTCTGACTAGTGAGGAGTATAGAGGAACTACTACTTCTCATGATTTGGAAGTAATACTTCTGTTAATGCCTCCCAAAATAGTATTTGTCCCTTTGGTGACTGCACTGCATTGTTGGCTCATGTTTACCCTATTGTCCATAATTACTCCAAGATCATTTTCTTGTTCAGTTCTGTTGAGCCACATATTACCCATCTTGTATCGATGCCTTTGGTTTCTTTTTCCTAGGTGGAGAACTTGGCACTTGTCCTTATTGAATCTCATTCTGTTTCTTTCAGCCCAGTGTTCAGGTTTATGAAGATGGCCCTGGATCTTCATTCTGTTTTCTAGGGCATTTGTTATTCCACCCAGTTTTGTATCACCTGCGAATTTGCTTATCTTTCCTTGAACTTCCTCATCTAAATCATTAATAAAAATGTTGAAGAGCACTGGGCCCAGGACTGAACCCTGTGGCACCCCGCTAGTTACCTCCCTCCAGACTGAGAAGGTGCCATTGATGAGCACTCTTTGTGACCGATTTAGCAGCCAATTTTGGATCCACCTAATAGTTTTTCCATCTAGTCCAGTTTTTGCTAATTTGCTTATCAGAATGTTGTGTGGCACTATGTTAAAAGTTCTGCTAAATGTACCCAGTCAAAAATGAGATTAAATTAGTCTGACTGGATTTATTTTTGATAAATCCATCTGGCTTCTATAAATCATTGCATTTTCTTCAAGGTGCATACAGACTGATTTTTTTTAATAAGTTGCAACTAATTTTCCTTCCAGAACTAATGTGAAGATCAGCAAATATTCTAGGGGTACAAAAGGAAGTATACCAGTGTTTTTAAAAAATGTAAAGGACAGAAACATCTCAGCATCTCTTAGACATGTTGTGGTAACAATAATTAGCATAGCATCCATGCTGCAGGTCGGTCTCTCTCTCTCTCTCTCTCTCTGGATACAGAACGATTAGAGAAAATGGCTGTTGAAATCAAAAGTAATTTGCTACTGAAATAGATGAATCCTCGGGGGTTGGGGGTGATGGGGGTGTTCCTTGGGCTAATTCAGTTAATATGTAATTATAACCCAATCAACCTTGATGTTCCCAATATGACGTCCATGGAATCTCTAGCATTCACACAGCTATTACGACACATAATTTATTTTTGTGATGGCACCTCAAGCAATATGGCATCTGGCAGCTTTCCAGGCATATTAATAAGGAGAATATGTAGCCATCTGTGGAAGAATAGCTAAATATTAAAACTGAAAGCATTAATCGATTGATCATCATGGTTAACCAATTAGGATCATGAATGTAGCCATCTAAACTCCAGTAATGTGAGGAAAGGAGCAGTAATTATTGTTGGCCTAGGTAGTGTCTTTGGGGACAGATTAATAATAGTGTTGCTACTGCAGTTGTGCAAGGATGCCGTTTAGCTAATCACATGGAGATGAATAATTGAGTTACCTATGCACCTCACCTTTCTTCCCTCTGCGATGGGTTTCCACCCTAGCATTATATTGTCGATAGCCTTGCTGTATCAGGGATCAGCAATGCAGCACCTGCCACTCCCGCCTGTTGATCCTTGCCAAAACCCCTTCCTCACCTGCTGCCCCCTTCTGCAATTCCAGCCTCACTTTTTCACCATCACAGTCACTTCCGTACAGGCAGAAAACAGGGAGCAGATGCTGAATGGACTGTAATGATGCAGCAAAGTGAGGTAGAGCAGGTGCAGGGAAGGGGAGCAAGAGGAGGACAGCAGCAGAAGTGGCTGGCTGGGGGGAAGGAGGAGGTGGCAGGATCAAGAGTGACTGAGCAGGAAAGCAACGGCATGGTGTGTTGTTGATTACCGGGGAAGCAGCTATGGTGGCAGTAGGGGAAAGAAGACGGGTGAAGCATAAGGAGAAAGAAGGAAGATGGGCTGCTGCAGGAAGTAAAAGCATGTATGTATTTACATATTTATAGGCCTCCTATAACTGTCGAGGCCTTCCTAGGCAGCTTACAATACATTAAACGTATTGTTGTTGCTGGTTGTGAAGTTGCGTCCAACCGATTGCATCCCCATGGACAATATTCATATTGAAACGTAATAAATTACAGGTGGAAGGGCAGCAGAAGGGGACAGAAAAGGGGCAAATGACTGGGAGGCATGAAAGAGAGAATGAAAATGACAAATGCATACATGGGTCTTGTAAAGCCTTCCTACCCCAGTGCTAGGCGAGTGACAGCCACTGATGGGGCCAACTCCCAGTGCAACAAGCAGCAGTCATGGAGTGAGCACTGATAGATGTTATTGTACAGAGAGGATACTGTGGCTTCCCAAAAGCTGACTGGGTTTCTTGAAGCACACTTTCACAAGTGTATTCATTGAACAAGTGAATTCACAACCTATACTGTGAGCCTCCTATGAGAGAGAGACTATGGCTAAATAATAGAGCTTCAGAGAGTGGGGCCAGGATAAATAGGTTCAATTTACAAGAATAGGAATGTTGACCAAATATCAGGGAGAACTTCCTTCTATACTTGCTGTTCATCTGTGGAATAGATTACTCTAGAAAGTACTAGACTCATCCTCAGTGGGGATGAAGGGCAGCAACATCAGAATGTGTTTCCATCTGAGGCCATTCATGGGACTGGACCCTCTCCCCCAAATAGGTTCAGCACCATGGATAACCACTAAAATTGTCAGAGAAGTCCTGCTGCCATTGGCACCACTCCCCTCCACCGCTGTTCCTCCTTAGAAGTTCTTTTTCGCCAAGTTGAATGGCCACTGATGTGCTAGAGTTGTAGATTTCCTCCATCAGATGTGGGGTGGACTACAGATTGCTTCATGGTAACATCCAACTTGCTGCTGTTCATCTTTACAATAGGGTTAAGTTTCCCTGCAAACCACGTAGGGGCTCCTTGTTGATTGAGTCAGTGTGGATGTGCTTTGTGTCATTTCCAAACCTTATCATGAATGTCAAAATTAAATCTTCGTGCAGGAGAAACGAAGCTCTACAAAGCACTTTGTTAATTTGATTTTAATAATATGCATGTATATAGATAGATGATATCTAGTGGATATATTAATATTTAATCACCGGATGCTGTGTCATTTTTGTTTTATTTGTGCTTGTTGTAAACCATTCCGAGATGCCAGTAAAGGGATGGTATATAAAAGCTTCAAATAATATAATAAATAAATAATAAATATATAGAGAGATAGATATGTAGGTATAGATAGACAACTATGCTACAGCTATAACTACATGCTGAAAAAATCCCCTTCAGTCACTGTTGTATCTAAAGACCAAGAAATATTTTTACAAACCAACTCCAAAAGCCTCTGCTCTGCATGAGGTTATCCTTTGCCTGTAGCTGCCTCAGTTATCTTTAGTTGTAATTGAGAATTATAGTAGAGTGGTTGAAATTGGACTTTTTCTTTCTATTTCAGTGAATTACTCCCATGTCAGTTCTATTGCATGAAATATGGTAAAGTGGATTCTATTCAGAAATTTGTCAGGTGAAATGGCAAGAAATGTGCATAAATGCTTAGAATTGAGGCCTGGTTGATATAAGTAGAGGAGTAAAATGACCCTCGAAATCCAGCAACCCACAGGATGGGAACAGTGATGGATCAAACAAAATTTGAACACCTCCATGTGGTTCAGTTTACCTCCATTACCATGTTTGTATGCTTTTTTTAACTTGCATGCTTGGTCGTTCCTTCAGTCTGATGGGAAAATACTCATTTTGTTTTTAGGAGAACACCCAAACTGGCATCTTCTTCCCAAAAAATATGAAATGTACATGTGTGGGGATTTGAAATAAATGCAGCATTTGCAAGAACAGCCTGTATTCCAAAAGTGTGCAAATTTTGAACAGATACTAATTTTCAGGAATTGTCCAAACTTTTTCTGCAATCAGAGTCACGAATGCTACATGTCTGCAAGCTTTACAAAGAGCAATAAAATTCTTGTACATCCATATTTTGATGTAATTAGCTTGTGGGGACGGCAAAGGCCTCCACGTGATTGTTTGTGCATTTGAAATATTAAGCATGTACTATTTCTTTGGATTTTGAAGTGAATGTGCATAGGTTGGGACAAAGTCCAATGTCCAGTCTTCCTTGACCTCTGCCTCTGTGCAATTTCAGTCTGCACATGGCAAGTATCTGAAAATGTATGCAGCACACTGTATCCAAAGAAGCAGATGGCTGCCTCTGGCATTTGTCTTCCAGTTGTTCATCAAATCATCAAATACTTGTACACTGTGAACCTGAGGGCATACAATATGTTGCCGATATTTATAAGGGTCACACAAATTTGCACAAATGGCAAAACCTCCAAAATGTTATCAAAAATCTAGAATCAGGAAAAAGAGCCATATCTGCCTGTAGTTTCCACAAATGAAATTCTGCAGAATCCTATTGGGCTTATATGGAACAGGATTCCAAGCACCAATGCATCACTCCTTCCAGTATGGGCTGGGATAGGGAGGGGGATGATGGCTTACACTTCTGCGGGGTGGGGCTGTCCTCAATATCCTCTTGTTCCAACTGGGATTGCATCGTATTTGGTGCTACTTTATTTGGCTCCTTCTTCTGGACTCAGTTTACACCACCACCCAGAGGGAGGGCTCAGGAGAAGTGGAGGATAGTGTTGTTACGTAGAAATAACGAATGAAGAGGCAATGCCAGGAAGGAGCTGACATAATGGGGTTTGAAGGCTTCGTATGTTGGCAGCGGGTCCCCAGAGATGAATGGGCTATGGCAAGTAGCTATTCACACAAACCTGTGGATGCTATTCTTGTGCTGGGACAATCTGAAACTGAGGAGAGGCAGCTTCAGTTACCTCATGGTTTCCTGTGGAGAGAGAAAGGTGAAGTTGTTCCATCACAACCTCTGCCCCTGATTTTCCCCACAGGTGGTGGCCATTGAAACATGTGACTGGGCTCCCACTCCGATGGCATGCAGTTCAGTCCATTGGTGGATAGGCTTTGGAGTAAATTATAGTTCCAGCACTAGGCTTCCCCTTCATGTGTCCATTTTCTACTTTTTAGGGACAGCTTTACATGAGCAGCTGCTCATTTGTACCTCCCTAATTTGGTGCCCTCCCATAATTATCTGCCAGTGATGATGTCACGCAGAACATATGGGAGCTGTAGTCCTATATATTTGGAGGAAAACAGGTTGGGGAATGTTGGTGCAGATGTTCAACAAGCCATGCAATGTCAAGGACAGGATTTACGCATGGAGTTCCTTCACCTCTGTAATGTATGGTGACCAACAAGCCCAACTGCTGACCAAGATGCACAACTGACTTGAAGATCTATGTGGAAATGTATGAGAAGACAAAACATTTAGAAATGTCCATGTGCTTTTCTGGATGTGGAGCAAATCCAGTTGTTGCTATAAATTGATCTTTCTTCTGTGATGGAAAATCAGCACAGGTCTACCAGCTCTAAATTGCGCTTGTCATCCAAATACTGTTCTCTAAATGCTGGCAGATCAATATTGATATATCAACCAAAATGCCATTTCAAGAGGAAATTGAGTGGGTTGTATCTTTTTTTAAAGAGAAAAATGAAAATGCATCTCTTGCCAAAATATTATGTTGTTGTTGTTATCAATTTATATTATTATAGTTATATGATTGGGCAAAGAGTAGAAGGATAACTCAAAACTGATTGCACATTGAAGGGGAAAGAGTGGCAGTTGGCAGAATCAAGTAGAACTTAAATTGAAGATAACCTGGATGAGCATTGCCTTGCTACAGTGACCCATGCTCTGGTAACTTCCTGATTGGATTACTGCCTGTGCTGACCCCTCCCTTCACTACCCACCTCCTGGGAGCACATGTGTGCCCCCAGGCACCTGTGAGAGACGCCACCAGGAACGATGGAGTGGTGCTCTTGCGGTGGGGGGGCAGAGCCTTCGTCTCGCCAGCCAGTGGACTGGGGACTGGCTGGCCTCATGAACGCCACCCGCTGCTCATTGCCAAGTCCGCACCATCCTGCAAAGACCCAGGGACAATGCTGCCATCACCAAGATGGACCTGTGCTGGCTCTCCCCTTCGCTATCCCCCCCCCCAGGAGCACTGCATGCCCTCAGGCACTTGTGAGAGAGGACACTGTGGGCAGTGATGCTCATGGGTGCAGGGTTGGGTGGGGCTGAACTCTTCATCTTGCCGGCTGTGGGAAAAGGGCGATGTCCTACTAGCATAGGCCATTTGTGGCTGTTTGGGGCTGGGCCAGGGCCGGGGCTCTGTTGGCTTACTGTAAGAGGTGTGGTCAGGTTGGTCAGTTATTATATGCTTTTTGAGCCATAGGCTTGTGCAAGGTGGCTCTATTTTTATTACACAGTGCTGGTGATCCCTGCAGACCAAGTCAAGAGTGGCTAGTCAGTCAGCCGTGAAGTGGTTGCAGAGTGTTGACCAAAGTACCCACTTGACTGAAGTATCTCTGCCCACATGGATTTGGTTCTCAGTCTGAATAGGAATTTCCCTCCAACTCTGATAGAACCACATTGTTGACCAACAGTGACCAGTGACCAGCAGCTCCGAACCTCCATTGGCAGAGTAAAAATCATAGCTGGAACAAACTTGAAATACAGCCACCGGAAAGACTTATGGGGTGACTTCTCATAATAGTGCCAATATGAAGTTTGTTCCAGGATCACCTGCCACAAAAAATGAAGCATGCTTGGTAACCTCTGGTAATGTATTCCTGAAAAAGGAAAAGTAAATCCAATGGAAAGCCCCCATCCTCTTACTCTCTGCTTTTCTTCTTTTTCCATGGAAAGCTAATTTCAGCTGACAAGGTCTTGGTCTCCATAAAAATGTCATATTGAGAAATAGACCACTATAGTTTCTGTTATCTTTTGAGTCAATTACCAGGGCAATAAAACAGGTTTATCTGATGAATAAAATGATTTTTCATTTTTCTTTTCTTTTTAATCTATGCAAGTCATAATCTCTGGAACAACCAGAGTTTACCTCAGCATTGACTGGGAAGGATGAGATGTTAACCTCAACCAGTAATGATATTCTACCACAAGCACGAAAGCTTTCACAGGAAGGTTTGAAGTCGTCCAGCCCAAAGAATTGCTAATATATGCTTCATAATATAGCATTACACTCAACTGGAAGTGCAAAGTGAATAGAGACACTATTTGCTTAATCACCAATTGCATTATTGAGTTTAATAAGGGGGAATAGCACGTATGCGCATGCATGTTTGTGGGATCCAGCTCAGCACCTGGGGAAGAGGAGGGGCAATTATGCATACTTGCCATTTGATATTGGCTCTCTCAAATTAGGCTAAACCCTTGCTCAGGCTAAAGATCTGCTCCTCTGTTCTTGCTCCCCTTGCTCTATTTTTGCTGTACTTGTTATCTGCCCCACCCCTGCTATCTGCTAATTGTATGAACAACACATCTTATTGGAGAACTTACCCCATCTTGAATGGACTCATTCGCTTTTCAAAAAAGGAAATGGATTGGTTGCACTTCATCATCAAAACCTTCTCTTTTGACATTTATGGAACCCATGTCCCACACAAACTCCTCCCTCTCCCCAGTACTGGTACCCAAAGTGGACTGGGACAATGTCATCACTGGAGGTCCTGGGCACCAAATAAGTGGTGTCACCAAACTTTGTAATAACTTAGTGCAATATACAAATTGGTTCATCTGATTTTTCTTGATGGCATCATTAACAAAATACTTTCTCCCCAAGAAGTTGTTTTTCCATATTTGGATGTTTGAGGTTTGGAGTCTGTATCCACGCATTCAGCAAAAGCAGGTAGCCAACAACCCAAAGGAAAATAGAAACTCATGCAGCACGTATTAACTTCCTTACTTGCCAAGCAGCCCTAGTTCACTGTTTGAAACAAAGCAGTCCTGGGTTCAGTGACTATTGGTTCAAAGGCTATTTTCTATAGAGTGCTTCTTTTCTGGTATCTGACAAGGACATAATATTGTGCATACTCTTCCCAACTGAGGAAAGCTGCTCATATCCAACATTACTGTCCCATTGAGCATTCTGGACTTTGAATACCTGTAAAGAACACCAGTGCTGTTTTGTTCACCTGCCAGAATGTAAATTGTGTTTTCTACCTTAACTCAGGACAAAACTCTTGAAGCCCAAAGAACAAACTCTAATTTCTGCACAAGCTGTCAGAGAGACATATTCAACCAGTGGTTATAACTGAAAGCAATTGGAACAGGAAGAAAAATACCCGCACAGAAACAAATCCCTCATGTTGTAGCTTAAAGTTCTTACATTAATTATACCTTAGGGGACACATTTCAACCTTTTAGAATGATAGGGAGGTGGGATAAGAAAAAAACAAGACAACCAAATGATTTATGGTTTCAGGAAAGAGATGGAGCATGGGCCAAGTAAAGAGTCCAGAAGGATTAGAATGGGTTCCCATTCTGGCCAGATTTGGTCCACAGGCTTAAGGTTTGATACCTGTGAGCCAAAGTGGAAAAGGAAACAGTAATTTACAGGAAGGTTTCCAAGAGCAAGTAGGAGTCTGTTCACCTTAATCCTTCTTGTGAATGGTTGGAAAGGAGCACTTTTCTCTTAGGGTGCTGCTCTTCAAATGCTCTAGGTGCTTCTAATTTTGCTTTCCATCTTCTGAACAAATTGTGCAGTGAAACTCTAGAAGCAGTTGCATGGGACATGTCTGTGAAGAAGGACTGGCCAGGTGACAGAGAAGACAGAATGAGCAGGGTGGTCAAGGAGTGGGGAGAGAAAAAATGACTGCAAAATGTGATCCAAAGAGGTCTCAGCAACAGCACATTGTATGAGCAATGGCAACACTGGCAAACAATTTCCTGCATGGTATTTTCATCCTATATTTCAAGGACTGGGACTATAATTCTTCTAGGGTTGCAATGTTCTGATTTATAGCAAAAAGCTCTTTCTCTGCAAGTCCTGAATTATTCAGCTTGTGCCAGATGGAAAATCCAGGTTGTTCTTTTGCTTTCTTTCCTTCCTTCCTTCCTTCCTCCCTTTATTTATTTATTTTCAGGATTTTTGACCACTATATTGCGAGTTTCTTGAGGAGTTTCTGTTAAATATTTTTCTGTCTGTTGGCACATTTAAAGAAGCAGGACAAAAAGAAACCTGAAGTCAGGACAACAAGAAATCTTGCCATTGTTTTAGTGGCATTTGAAAAGGGTGCTCTGAGCATGGAAAGCGGCTATTATTCCTGCCAGGCAATCAGTTCAGGTTTTATTGAGCACAATCTCCTCCCTTATAATGTCGTATTCTTGCTGCTGCCCCAGAAACATTCAGGAAAGAATGACATGCCCAATCAGAGTATGGACCAAATAGGCATCATCTCCACTTGGCATATGCTTCATGATATTATCACATCACCCAACTTTCCCCAATCCAGTGTTCTTCAGAAATGGAAGGCTTCCAACAGCTCCAGTCAACATGTTTCATGATCAGGTATACTGTGTGCCATAGTACAATTTATTTGGTCAAGCTTGCTGGAATATTCCTCCCTCTCCCTCTCCCTCTCTGTCTATCTAAACTTGCAATCACATGAAACTAGCAAGTATAGATCAGTAGGCAACTTTATCTTCCTAAGTGAGATGCCTGAATGGGTGGTTGCAAGTAAACTCCGGAAAGTTGAATAAGCATACTATTTAGACCTACTTTTCTTGAACTATCAAGTGCATTGTTTGGGGGTGCTCTTGTATCCAGCATTATCAATTTTTCGCATCATCTGCATCATTATCTGTGTTACAAATCACTTTTATTCAGTTTAGGTCATTCATCAACAATTTCATTGAATTGTAATAACATTCCTAGAGTTAACCACGGTTTGGTAACCTCTTGTATGGATTCTTGCAATGTGTTCTACATGAGAAACTGGCTTTGAAATTAGTCTGGAAATGTCACTTGGTCCAAAATACAGCACCAAGATAGTTAGCCAGGATTGGCCAAAATGGTCATATTTGGCCAGTACTTTCCCAAGAAATGGTCTGATAGTCCATTTCCAGGCCCAGTATCAGTACCAGGTCCTGGCATTAACTTCATCTAGTAGCAACATTCAAAGCCCTAAATGGCTTGTAGACAGGTTACCTGAAGGATAATCCCCAGACCCGAACATCCTCAGTTATCCTGCTTCAAGAGCAGTTGCTCAGAAGAGGGCCTTTTTCTCTGTTGTGGAATTTGGTTGTGGATGGAGCTCCGCAGATATGCCCACCTGGTTACTATGGTGTTATCTTTATGCACCAGGTGAAGTTCCTGATTTTCCAGGCTCTATCAGGGGAGTTCAATGTTTTGCCCTGTGGTGCACCTCTCTTTCTGCTGGCTGTACGTGGCTTCCTAACTACAGTAGATCAGCTTTTAGAATGTAACATTCGCAAGGCAGTTTGCATTAAATTAATGAATAAATAGACTTGCAATATCCCATTTCAATAAAATACAGCCATCTAAAATAGCAGTTTAAAACATTTCGTATTCCAGTAACGTGGCCCTATAAAAGTAGCATAAACAGTATAAGAGAAACCCATTTAAAAATGCACCAATATACCCTATTAAAACTAGGGATGGACCAGTCTATCAAATTTGGATTCTTTGTTTCCCATTCATCCACCTCTCTATTCATCCCAAACTGTCAGAAGGTTTTCTTCAAGTTTGTAAAACTTTCTATGTCCATCTCTTCTACTACTTGCATTTTACATGTTCATAGTGTTGTAATGCAGTATTTTATGTTATTGCGGGTTTTAATGCTATAGGCATGCCCTTTTAAATAAATGAACAAATAATATTATGGCTCAGACTTTTCCTTCTGAGGTCGGCGAGAGCATTCTGGCCACTGATGGAAGATCTAGAGATGTGAACCCTGGCTTCCCAGAATCCATGCAAAGAGCACCATGCCAGCTGCCTCTCTGTTGCTCAAATATCAGACAGGAATGAGATGCTTGCCTGGGGAATGAGAACAGGGGTGCACATGTGAGTAAGTTGTGGCGCAGACCAGAAAAGGCAGGATACAATTTGTCCTAAGCCTCCTCCAGCCTGGTTCCCTCCCTTTCCCTCTCACTGTGCAGAGCAGCTACAGGACATCAAGACTTCAAGGAGGGAAGATAACCTCCGGCCCTCCCCGACTCTGCTGACTTCAGTCTGGGAGGTCATAGGATTCTCAGAATCCTTGTTTGTGGAGTTCCAAGCACCAAGCATGCAGGCCACAGGACTCGCCTGAGTGTATGTGATCCCACACAGCTCCCAAACTGTTGCCAGGCAAAGTCATCATGGGCCAATAGGGATAGGCTGCATTGCATGATGGAATCCTCCCCCAGTCAGGGATGCATATGGTGTTTGGGATCCTTCCAAATGGATCCTGATGACTCCCATATGAGTCTACACTTCACACACAAATAAATCTGCAACCATATAATTCAGGTAATGAAAAAATGGAAGCACTGCCTATTAGACATTGCTTTCCTTCTGCTTTTTTCCTCCAAGAAGTAAAACAAAATATATCACTATGAATATCAAAACATGATGCATCCTGCTGGGGTTTTTTTTTAAAGAAGAGTTCGACATTTTATTTTCTAATATAACATACCTGCAGGAAATATCTCTCTATACATTAATTAAAGCCCTTTATCTGCTCATCAATTAACTGGCACTCTCTTTGTTTCACATGGAGATTCTTTTTTTCTTTTACCTCTTTTTTATTTCCTTAGGTTGGCACTATTAGGTCAAGATGATATTTCAGAATGTCTGAAATACATTTAAAATGTCAACAGCTGAATTTTTCCCACTAGGTAGCTTCCCAGCTGGCCTCAAGCAAGTTACTACAAAAGGGTAAAGGCACGTTGGATGTAAAATTTCATCTCTACCTGGTGTGAGATGATTCCTGAGTAAAATTGCTAGACTTGTAGTACATTTTTTACAAATTTCCTTTGTTAGCAAACACGTTCTTGAAATGGGATCTACAACTCACTAGATATGGGCCACCCCAGTTAACATGCAGAAATGCTCCTGCATGGATGCTTCCTCATCCATATTTTTCCTGCAGATATTGGTCTTCTAGCTTTCCTGGAAGGCCCAGCATCAGCAACCATAACCCTTAACGGATATAACTGGTAAAGGCAACATTAAATATCCAATTTTATTAATGATCCAAGCAGAAACTACACTGAAGTGAAATAAATGAATTCCTTTGGTTATGGCCAAAGATCCACCTATAATCTTCTCAGTAATCTGTTTTTTCCCCCTCAGAGTGAAACCACTATTCTGTTCATACAGCATTTACAAAAAAAGTCAGTTCTTTTGCATCTTCTTTTTCCTACACATGCTCTTTGATTAAACTGTTCTGACAAGCAATCCTCATGTGGCCATATGCATGATTCCGTCAAGATTCTTTATGTGGATCCTTACCCAAGAACACAAGTACTTGTTTTTAGTGATAAACCATTACACAAAGGCAAGTATACCTATATCAGATCATGTTTTCTGAACTGTAATGTTATATCAGTGAGCATTTGTGTATCAGTAATGAAGAGTGGCAGTCAAGCAGAAAGAACTGAAATTTGAAGCAAACTGCACATTTTCAGAGGAAAACCTTCTGTATTTCCTGGCCAGACGACATGGTCCTTCTATGAGTTCGACCACTCTAATTCAAAGGATGAATCCCCAACAACTGAGATTTGAATTGACTTGAGTTTGCATTTTCCCTATCCAATTTGTTCAGAGAAATTGTCCTGCTCAGAAGATGCTCAGCCTACCTGTGCCCACTTCCCCTGTCAGCCCTAGGCCAAGGCAAAACAGGATATCAGTCTGGAATTAAGCTCCAGAGTTTTCTTCAACTTATACCTTATTCATGGCAAAAACACGATGTGATGAAAGAGAAGGGAAAGTTACGCTTGCACAGCCAGGTGGTGCAGATCCCTAGCTCCATACTCCATACATCTATGGCTGTCTGCATTTCATAACATAGACCTCAATGGACAATGCATGAATCTTGGAGGCCAAGACTACATAGCTGTATAACATTGGGAACTGCCTCTAGAACACCTGGACCTCACTTCACATAGACCAGGGTTCTCAAACTCGCGGCCTGTGGACCAATTGCCGGGACGGGTGGGGCACAGGGGAGGGGCCCTGCGGCCTTCAAAGCACCGGCAGCGCCCCGGCCGGCCTCCGGGAGCAACACGGGATGAGCGGCCCACCACTACCGCAGTGGTGGAATACTTGATGCGGCCCAGCCTCACCCAGACTGCCCCCAGGTAAGTTGAGTTTGAGATCCCTGACATAGACAACACCTGCAAGGAACACTAGTTCAACCTGAAGTCAGAAGGAATGGAATAGAGGGCACAGAGAACTTGGGGAATGGTACAAAGTTTGGACAAGAGAATTATGCTCAGTCCTGGCTGCAGTGGCATTAGTGTTTGGGGTGGAATTTCCGGAAAACAATGTCATTTAAAAATGGAGAAAACTGCTATACCCCAAGCCAAGGGGCCATTTAGCCCAAAGCATTCCAGCTATCTGGTTTGGAGTGGGGATGATCCTTTTCTCTTAAATATTCTTCAGAGGGGATGATTTAGAGAAGGATGCTGCTCTTCATGAGTTTTGCTTTGTAATTATACAATTTGCTTTATAATTAGAATACAAGTTCTTCAGCCTTTACATACCAGTCCACTGAGCCATATGTTCTGGTGGTGTGAAGCAATGTGTTGTGATGCAATTTGTTATACAACTATATTTGTTAGACTATATTTCTGATCCAACAACCAAAAGCTAGGAGGTCTTTAGAGTCAATGCAGGTATCCAGGGTATTGTCATGCACATGGTTAAATTAGGTATTTTCCCCCTGCTTCCTCAATTAGTTTAGATTTGTGTTACATGTCTCTCATAGATGCATTCACATTATGGAGACCAGAAAAACAATACACCTCCATGGCTCTCTGACTTTCCACTGCATTAAAATCATCACATTACTTTCTTAACTTTCTCAGCTCCGTATCAATCTTTATTTCAATCTTTTTAAGTTCAAATACTGCCTGGCTTACTCATAAAAGTAGCCCCTTATGAGCAAATTGAGTTGGTTTCTAGTCTAGCAGTGAGTTCCATTAAGTTTAATGCCTTCAGCTATATTTTCATTGCTGTTATAAATACTGTACATATTTGATGCAACTGTTCTTTATAGGGCTGCAAAGACTGCATTCTCTTCATTATTTGAAACTTTGAGCATCTTCCACCCCATCCCAACCTCCTGGCTTCTGGCTCCCCTACTAACTTTAATTTGTGTTGTATGTGGAATTACTCAAATCAGGATTAGATGCTTGGAATATAATAGCCAACTGCTGCAGTTCACATAACTGCATTTGCTTGCTAAGTATAGACCAGAGCTGAAGTTTCATGAAAGACATTCTCTTTCTACTCCCACATCATAGGACAAAGGAGTTTATTTTGCAGAATTATCTCCAAGTATTTTCTACTTTTTATTATTATTAATATTTGTATGTGTGTCCTCCAAAATATCCTGGAACAAGCTTTATAGAGCATGCAAACTAGTGGCCATGCTATTACAGACAGCAGAAGTAGTGTGGGGGTGGAGGGGAAAGACATCTTAAGAAAAGAGGATGTGCTATCAGTTTTGTTAATCTATTGGAGACTTTCTCATCATCCTGGGGGAAAAAGAAATCAGGGTGTTTTCCACCCAAAATAAAGAATTTTCAGAAGCTGTTTGCTTGCTTCTTTAGTTCGGAAAATGTTGAAGGAATAATATTAACAGAAGTCAGGGCCCTTACAATATTGTGATTCATAAAAAGCAAATATACCATGCTGAAATACCATGACAGGGATGGATAATGCAACAGATGCATAAGAAACCACTGTGGGTTGTTGTGGTATGAAAACCCACCCATTGTGTTGATTGGATTGCACAGTGTCAAGGATAATATTTATTAGGTATAGAGTAATACCAGTTACTCCATAGCACCAGTTTGGATTGAGCAGAATCAAGCCATTTTTCAAAGCAGTGAATTGGAGTCCAGATCAGATTCTGGGTCTGTAGCACATCTCCAACCCTAAGAATGCTTGGGAAAAAATGTATCTTCCACCGGCCCTCAGATAGGGGGAGTCTGCTTTTATCAGTCACATTTATGGCAGAATTTCTCAGTGTTTTTAATGCTTATTTGCATGTGTACCATCCACTTATTTTCGTAATGGATGCCTGCTGACTGCTTATGGTGGGGAGGGGGTGTAACAAGGAGCCCTGAAGTGCTATGACAAGATATAATGCCTCTAACTATCATCCAATGCACAGCACTTTCAATCCATTCTTTCAAATTGGTTCAAGGTTCCCGCCAAAGGACATGCACCTCTATGTCATGGATAGCGTTGTGAGAATCAACAGAACTAAACTCACTAAAGTTCTCCAAATCGAGTAATGAAGATTTGTTTTAACTCAACCCCATATTAGATTGCTAGGTTTGTTTGTTCCTTGTACCATGAAGAGCTGTCGATAATGTGTGTCTGGTTTTTTTTCCAAATGTGCACATCCATTGTGTTTATTTTTGAAATATATACATTCTTCACCATTAATTAAAGTGCATTTTGTGCATTTTTTCAAAAGTATTAATCATATGCACACATGCTGTGACACGTATTTATTCATTTATTTTCATTTGATAAATCTCACGGCAAGCTTACACACTCAGAGTCTTTTCAATGCCAATTGCGTCTGAGTTTGTTTTTGGGCTGAAAGACAGTAATTGGAAAAATCCTGACAAAAATGAACTGAAACTAATTTCTCATCCAACTGTGCACATGGGTAACAGTGCTCACCAGTGTATGCAACAGTGGCAGAGGCATGTTCCTCAAAGCAGGTACCGGTTTCATTAGTTCACATCTTTGTGAAAAACAGGCAGGTCTGATCAGTAGGATGATTTGTATATTAAGTAGGATGATTAGGATGATTTGTATATTAAGAAATTTGCATATTAAGAAATATACAAGAAAGAAGTATATTAAGAAATATATTTATTTATATTTCTTGTATAATATTAAGAAATATACAAGAAATATATTAAGTATATTAAGAAATTGGAGTGGTCGTTGTCTCTGTAGAAAGGATTGCTGAGGAAACACCACAATTTTGATTATGTAAAATAACTCCGTCAGGCATCCAACTCATATTGTTCTTCTACACAGGTATTACCAATATGAGACCATGGAAAACCTGTGCCACATTTCATCATGAGAAGCGAAGCAGAGCAGAGCAGAGCAGAGCAGAGCTGTGTTTAATATTATTATCATGGTCCTAGAACTGCAAATAAAGCTAACTTTTAAAGTATTGCCTCTCAGCACTTCTCCAAGCCTATCCACATTGCGTTTATGAAAATATGATGGTAAAAAATCTTTAGTATGGTATTCATTTTTTACACAAATGAAACATCTGGTTCTGTTCTGCAAAGATACCTTTAAATCAGAAAATTCTTTCAATTTGATCTCTGCTGAAAATGGACAGACTTGCCCTCCCCAAACCCACAGAGACATAAACGTATGGCAAATGAAATATCCTGAATTATTCCCTGAAACAGTAGAGAAGATAGAACATTGACTCTCGCTAATGTAAGAGCAAGACCCTATTTAGGAACTCTTGCACTTCCGAGGACTTTGCCACTTCAATCCCATAATCAGTATTTTTACCCTCAAATATTGTGAAACTGATTTTATTTGTCAAAGATGGTATAATTTGGAGGTTGAAATCCCTAATTCTGTAAGACAGTTTTTTATCTTTTTATTTTTTTTAGCTTGCTCACACCCCCACTGTTACCAAGGCCCAGTAGAAGTCCCCTGATTGAGCAACTGAATCTAATCACAGTGTGATTCCCCCCCCGCCCACAAAATCATTACAATTGTCATTGCAGAGAAATCACTCAGATGGAATCAAATTGAGCATGATCTTTTTCAGTTTTGATTCTTACTCTTTGGTTTCATAAACATGTTGCCTTTTAAAATATATATGTTTACATTTTAAAAGTGAATGAAAAAGACCACTGAAAGGATGCTTCATATTATATGTACTCCTAGTTCTTCAATTCACAGAGATAGAGAAAAGCTTACAAAGGGTTAGTCAATTATGCTATTCATAAATAATATCTAGGCTTCTTTATTTAATATCAACTACGTGTCTTCCTATTTCCTGTTAGTGACAAAACCAGTTGGTACCTAAAGTGAAACTGAAGATTCACTATGGCATGTACGTATTCTCATTCATTTCTTGGTTGATATTATTTTTGTGACCTTGTTAACTTGTGTGAAAGCATATTGACACATATTGCTTAGAACACAGCTGTTTTCTCCTTTTTTAATCTCCCAGCACCATAACTGATCTCAGGCTTATCAAGTCAAGAGCTCATCTGAAATGGGTAGTGTGTCTGTACAAAGGATTGCATTCTTACATTTGCATTTAGATGTTGGGGAAATCCAAAGATCTACATTTACATTTTGAATCTGTTTCTTGTTTGTTTTTCATCCAAAGCAACACATTGTTTTAAGTGTAGTTTTCATCATCAGTCCTTCTGTGAATGTCTTATTGAGTATTCTATGATTCTGATAAGTTTCACCAAGGAGGGGCAGGGCAGGGAGGTATATAGAAATCCTGAGCTTAAATGAAAGCATATTCCTGAAGCTGAATGTGCCAAGATTTGTGATCTGGAAAGTGTTATCATCACGTTTGTTGGACCAATGGGCAAAGGCCCTCTCAGCAGGGATGCTCTCTCCACCTGAGTATACCTGTTGCTGCACTTCCAAGCTGGCTTCAGTGGCAGCAGCAGAGACAGAACTCAAAGCTTAAGCCAAAGCCACACTCAACATCTGCTTTAGCTGTCACATGCCATTGCTGCATTCAGCCATTTTAATTCTCCTATAACTTCTCTGTGGCCGCAACCTATTCCCCTCTCTGGAGAAGCAGAGACATTATGTTGAGGGAATTAAAGCAGGCTGCAGCCATGGCCGTTCAGCTATGCTGCAGCAGTTCGAGTCAGCAATATGGCTGGGCCACCAGCAACGGCTCAGGCATGTTTCCTCCTGATTCCAGGTCTGGTCTAGAGGCAACCAAGCACTAATATAAGGATATGAAGAAGGGAATTCCATGAGAAACTTTCTATGATCACATGAATACTCAGAACAAGGCCAAAGTCCTAGATGGAATTCTACTGATTCATTGAGACACCAGATCCCTGCTGATTTGGGAGGTACAAACCTACCCTTTGGGCATGTACCTTGATGGAGTTGCGCCACAACAGAGATCAGCAGCATCTCCTTCTTTTGGCAAGTGATTGCTTCCACATTCGAATACATGTCAATTTACTTTTAGATGTCAATAAATATTTTAAGTTAGATATTTAATACATATATATATCAATCGATCCAGCTGTGCTTGATCCATGTTCACAGTCTGATCTGATAGGTTCTACCATATCAAGATATATACATACGCTTGGCCCTGTTGGGGATTATGCATATTCCATGAAGAATATGCAAAAACTTGTTAAGATCAGTATATTCCCAAGGGCCCTGGCTTTGTATGAATATTGTTCCCAAAACATTCCAAAATCCCTCTTCATTGATAAGTTATGTACCCATTCTGCATGAGGCATGGAAAATGTATAAAGAGGTTGATTGCAATGCACATTACCCTACATTGCTCTTGAATCATTTGAGAGTCTGTACTTTGTTCTTTAATCAGGAACATAAAGAAGAGCAAGGGATGACACTATCCATGCAAGGTTCAGTGAAGGTTTTTATGAGCCTGAACTCTTGCTTTACAGATAAGTGTCATGCAATATAATATCTTCAAGCAGGAAGACAAAAACATCTACAAGAACATTTTCTACCAGCCACTTCTTCTTTAAATACAAATGAAGCACTGGCAGGTTCCCAGACATGGGAAAGTCTTTACCAAAACATCAGGACAAGGGCCAAGAGGAAATGAATAATAAAGTAGACTTTCTTCCCTTCTGTACAGTTGTATTTAAGTCATAAAATAATAATTTATATTTTCTAAAGAAATATTAAGCTGCATAAATGCAATCAGAATAAACTTCAAGCAATGATTTAATCCTCCCTGTTTTAATTACAGATCCCATAAATCATTTTTACTCCCTCCTTTAAAAGTTTGGGGTGGGCCATATTCAGGGGTGGTAATATATGATACAATTTATTGCAAAAGGGAAAATTCTCTAACCACTCACATATGATTGCTTTCTGTGAGAATAATAGGTATTTCCTTATTTTAAAAAATCCATCTCATTCTAAGAAGCCACCCACCACCCTTCTTCCTTTTACTCAAGGTGGCCAACCACCTTATTCACACAATAACAACTCTGTGAGGTAGGTTAGACTGAGAGGCAAAGACCGGCCCAAAGTCACCCAGTAGATTTCATGGCCCAGTTAGAACTAGAATGCAGAACACCTGAGTCCCAGCCTAGCATTCCTAACCACTACACCACAAAGACATCTTGAAGGCAACACCAGCCCAATGCCCTTAGTGCAAAAGACCAACTTGATACAATTCTGGAGGGCTTTTTGATTCAGACTTTGGTCAAGGATGCTTTGTTTTATCTACACTGATGGAAAAGTTCCCTAGGATTTCAGTCAAGAGTCTTTCTTAAACCTACAAACAGACATGAGGGATTGAACCTGGATGTTATGTTATTTATGATAAGTTTATTTATTTATTTATTTATTTATAGTATTTATATGCCGTCCTGTCGTGAAAGCCTCAGGACTGCTCACATAGATAATACAATAAAAATAACATAGATAAAATTATCAACCCAACTATCGATAAGTTACGTTACGTTATGTTCCATTATATTATTTGCACACAGTGGATATATACACTGCCACTGAGTAGGCCAAACAAGATGAATATTACAAAGGACGATGGGGGCAAATTAGCCTTGTCTGGATTTTCAAAGCAGGTTTCTCAGCAATGTGTGAGAAGAAGGAACAATCCAGCAGCACATTTTAATTCCACCATGTTTGACACTGTATTAGTGGAGAGCAATTTTCTAAGGAGAAGATTCCCCTGTATCCATTGGGCTTCTCCACATGAACCAGAATGCTGGAAAGTTTCCAGTTGGGCTCAAATGACGAGAGCTCACAAATACAAGAGACTCACTAACGCAGACAGTTCCCCTCCACCACTGCTGAGTAACAAGCACT
Source organism: Varanus komodoensis (assembly GCF_004798865.1). Classification (NCBI taxonomy): domain Eukaryota; kingdom Metazoa; phylum Chordata; class Lepidosauria; order Squamata; family Varanidae; genus Varanus; species Varanus komodoensis. The sequence continues at coordinate 5,905,867 of NW_025335549.1, forward strand.
TACTGGAGAACACTTCTTGTCCCACTTTGCTGTTAACCCTTTTTAGATCTCTGAGCATGGCTACTGTTTCCTTCTAACTGAGGGCTTCCTGTATAATTAGGTATGTACAGTTCATAGTTTCAAACAAACAAACAAGCATCCTTTGGAACTGCAAAAATCCTCATGTTCCCATATAGAAAATGGTCCCTGAGAATCTCACTACATTCAAAGGAACAGTACATTGAAAGATATTGGAAGAAAGACTTTTGCTTGTTGCTGTGTGGTTGCCTGGTGTGCATAAAGATATTCTTGTTTTCGATCATGTGTACTTTGGCCTGGGATGAAGGGTGACTTATACTTAAAAAAGACAAATAAGCAAAAATAAAAACCATAAGTACAATAAATGCATAGCATAAATAAGGGGGGAAAGGAGTCATTAATCCTCATGTAGTCATATTAGGAGGTTGCACTTGTTAATCAAAATTATAAAGAAAGGCAAAGCAATTCTCTAACTGACATTGCTTAAATAAAAATACAGTGATGGAGTTTATATTTTTGTTGTATTATTCATAGACTTATCAAAGAGCTATAACAATTGCTTTCTAATGAGAAGGAAAAATCTGGGCTGGGTGAGTCACTTAGCTTTGCAAATTGTCCCCAGCTTTCCACTTTAGAGTTTCGGATAAAGAGAAATTGAGACAACACTCCTCCCCCTATTTTCCTTGGACCAAGGCCCATGGAACTCAGTGAGAGCTACTTCTGAGTAGAGATGCACAGGGTTACAGCATGTCACGGGTGAAATGAGTTTGGTTGGAAATTTCAAGGTGGTCTCTTTTTGATAGCCCCTGCTTTCAAATAATAAAGTTGACTGACATCTGGTGGAGGTTTGTATTTTTATCTTCAATTAGTAGAATGCTTGTCTACCTGTCCTATCTATCTATCTATCTATCTATCTATCATCTACTATTTTTCCAAGTAATATATACCAAGAATAAACATAAGCTAAAATAGCTTATACACATCCCTTTGTCATTTTATTTATATATTTTATCTATTTGTACATAAAACTCACAAATTAAATAAACAAGCAATATAAATAGGAAGTGTGTCCAGAAATTAAAGAGAATGATATTTTAAAAATTATTTTCCTGAAAAATGTTACAATTGAACATTGTCTCCTTCAAAGTATGCACCTTGTGAGTATACATAATGTTCTCAGTGATTTTTCCGCTCTTCAAGGCTCAGGACAACAACAGCTGATGTAGCACCAGTCTTAGCAGGAAATTACCCCTTTCCTACTCTAATCATGTGAAGTGCCTGCTTCCGCTGCTTCTGCAAGGCCTTCTTTGTGGTGTCCCCAAATATGGAAAGACATCCCAAAGTATCTCCAGGCACCAGGACCTTCATTCCTCAGGCATCAGGTATTTGGCATCAAATTATGAAGGTTGAACCTGATCTTATTCTTCTTACTGATCACTTTGAATTATTGTTTATATGTGTTTGTTTCTATTTTTTGAACCACTAAGAGAGCTATTGGGAAGTACAGACTTGAGGTTAAAAGAAATTAAATGAACATGGACCCAGGTGAAATCTGTGGCTGACATCAGTACATTTCAGAGCTTATAATGGGATGTGTGGAACCCCAAAAATATGTTTAACAGCATGTATTCATTTGGAAACTATGAAGTATACACTTTAAGAAAATGCACAGAAAAAAAGACAAAGAATGTTAATGAGAAAATAAACATATAAGTTCACAATTTGAAGCAGACTCAAGTCAGAGTTGCTTTGAGATGAAATTTGGTGAACGTAAGTGAACTAAGGTTGCACATACCTAGCCTATCCCAGTAGAGCATGCATACATAAGTCTATTGAATTGCATTTGCCCCACCTATAATGCTCAGGTAAACAAATTTCTCACTTTGTTGAAAGATTAAAGGGCTTGGCTATTGGGAGGTTAAAAAATGAAGTCGATCAATCAATAAATAAGATCTTTAATATTTATGTTCCCCTTGTCCATTAGAATAATTCTGCATATTTGTTGACTTTCTGAATTTTGGTGAAAGTGGTGACATACAAACTGCAGCAACTACATGTAGAGGATAAACTCCAATCAATACCCAGGATACAGCACAATAAGTTTCACTTTCAGAACCAATATTGGAAAAGCAGCAAGGAGCATTTTCTATTTCCCTTAATCCGGTAAATGTGTTAAGTAGCACAGCAAAAAGAACGACAACAATTTATTTTATCAATTTCAAGAAGACTGGCAAAAAATGTAGGACTGAGATTTCCGCCTTTGATGACTGCTGCATTATGGTAAAAAGGTAATTTTTCATAGTGACTATAAATCCAGAATCTCATTATAAAAAAGGAGGTAGTACTCCAATAAGTTACCTGAACAGGACTCTTGAAGACACCCCTAATGTAGACATTTTTATTTTATTTTTATTTTAATAGAAGTTCTGGTTTCAAGTCTTCTGAAAATGTGGGGCTCTAGCCAGTAGGTGCCAAAGCAGAACTGAGTGATGAGGCAGGGCTCAGTCGTGGGTGATATGCATAAGTCAACCAGATAGAAGCCAGTGCAGACTAATACCTGCTGTGCCCCTGATTTCAATGGCTTGATGTCCTCCTTTGAGGGGAACCAATCCATGAAGGTGTAATAACAGTGTCAGGGAAGGAATTTGTTTCTCGTGAACATATAAAGCTGCTTTATACCAAATAAGGCTTTTGGTTCAGGCTTCTGCAACCTTGTGCCTTCCAGACATGTTCGGACTGCAACACCCAGGATTACCAATCAATGACCCTACTGGACGGGAATTCTGGGAGTTGTGGTCCAAATGAGCCACCAAGTTGAACGTATGCCTCTGAAGGGTTGGGGAAGGCTGATCAAGTCTAATGCTGTCCAGTTGACTTTCAGAATTTATTTATTCAATTTGTACAAAAGCTATCCGTTAGCATAATGCTCTCTGGGGGCCATTACAGTAAAATATCAATAATAACATTAATAAAATAATTCAATTAAAATATTGTAATAAATAGACAAATTTTTTAGAGGTATCGCCGAGGTCCTTGATTGGTTTTGGGAGATCTATAAGAAAACCCACTGAAAGACCCTAGACTTATTTTACAGACCCCAGAAACAAATACGTTTAAGACTGTATGAAGTTTGATAATGAAACAGAACTGAGTGACAATTTATACACTACGTAGTGAGCTGGGCCTTAAAATCATAAGAACGTACTAGCATAAGAAAAGCCATGCTGGATCAGACCAAAGGTCCATCTTGTCCAGCACTCCTTAGTAAATGAACTATGCACAGAAACCATCAAGCGGGATGGTTGCAAGGCCTTTTCCTGCCCAAGCTCCTCAGCAACTGGTGAATCCAGAGAGGCCACCTCTAGTGAAGGAGGGAGCACATGGCCAGCAAGGCTGGCAGCTGCTGATAGCCTCCTCCTCCTCCTCCTCCATGCATCTGTCCCATCTTTTAAAAAGTCTTCCATATTCGTGGCCATCAGTGCTTTCTGTGGAACTAAAGTCCATAGTTCAATCTCTCTTTCAGGAAAGCAATTTAAAAATGGAAGGTAATAGCAAATATGATCCATGAGCTCTTCAACTGAATAATTAATTAATTTTGGTTTCTCACTTTAAGTCTTCATCTCTAACTATTTCAGTCTCAGATGTCACCTTTTAAATCCCTAAAGCACTGGAGTCATGCTTTAGCTTAGTTTTTCCACATTTAATACTATGGAGGAAGTAGTTTAAGTGGACGCTAAACTATTCAACATGTTTTAATTCAGTTTTGGAAGCGCAAGCCGGGCACATGAGGGTGCTCGCTGTGGAGTTATTTTATTTAAACTGCAATGCCAGTAGCCTGATTAGCTCCTTTAATTGTAAAACTCAAACTTTGTCACTTGCTTTCTTTGTCGTTGTTGTATTATATTTTCTCTCACCACTGATACAACCACAATAATGCTTCTGAATTATGCTGATGCAGACACCATTTCAACTATTAGATGTCATAACACATTTCAATTACATTCTAAGTCTGGTGGTGTTTGTCTTTTCGGAATTGGCTTCATTACTCACTGGAATGTCGCAAACTCAAATAGTCTTGGTTACAGAGCTTAACAGGACCAAATTAACAGCCAGTACCTAATCTTTTGAGTTAGTGTTGTAGTCAGTGTTCAAGGACACAAACAAACCCTGTGGTCTCCATTTTTGAGACCTCGTGGAGAATGGGTGAAGTTCCAGAGGACTGGAGGGTGGCATCAGTGGTCCCAATTTTCAAAAAGGGTAGTAGAAAGGACATGGAGAATTATAGACCTGTTAGCCTTACGTCCACTGTAGGAAAAACAATGGAAACGGTCATAATAGAGAGAGATCTAGGGATGCTAGATAGGGAAGGGAGGCTGACAGCCACACAACACGACTTCCGCAAAAACAGGTCCTGCCAGACAAACCTTGTGGAATTCTATGACAAGGTTTCAAAGGGGCTGGATGGAGGGGATGCAGTGGATGTGGTATACCTGGATTTCAGCAAGGCCTTTGACCAAGTGCCCCATGATATCCTGGTGGAGAAACTGAGGAGTTTTGGGATACACCAAAGCACTGTCCGGTGGATTAGGGCATGGTTGACTGACCAAAAGCAGAAGGTAACCATTAGTGGGGAATCATCGGGATGGCGGCCAGTGACAAGCAGGGTCCCCCAGGCCTCTGTCCTGGGGCTGATCCTGTTTAATCTTTTCATTAACGACATGGAAGAAGGGGTGAACAGTCTGCTGATCAAATTTGCAGACCACACTAAAACTGGAGCAGTGGCCACAACTGAGGAGCAGGTACTCCAGATCCAAAAGGACCTGGACAGACTATGGAAGTGGGCAGGAGACAGCAGGATGGCGTTCAATGTGGATAAGTGCAAGGTCTTGCACTTGGGGCATAGGAATGGGTGTCATAAGTACAGGTTAGGGGACAAGCAGCTGGAGAGCAGCACTTGTGAAAGGGACCTCGGGGTACTGGTTGACTGCAGGCTAAACATGAGTCAGCAGTGTGATGCGGTGGTCAAGAGGGCGAACGCCACCCTTGGTTGCATAGCCAGAAGTGTGGCTTCTAGATCAAGAGAGGTATTACTACCACTCTACACGACTCTGGTGCGCCCACAATTGGAGTATTGTGTTCAGTTTTGGGCCCCTCATTACAGAAAGGATATAACCAGGTTGGAGTCAGTGCAGCGTAGGGCCACAAGGTTGGTGGCCAGTTTGCAGGGGATGCCGTATGAGGCGAGACTGAGGGAACTGGGTCTCTTCAGCCTGGAGAAGAGGAGACTCAGAGGGGATATGCTGGTGACATACAGGTATGTGAGGGGATGTCACATGGAGATGGGTAGAGACCTGTTCTCCCCTGCAGAGGAAGGCAGAACGCGCTCCAATGGAGCAAAGCTCAGGGAGCCAAGGCTCCATTTGGATGCCAGGAAGCACTTCCTGACAGTCAGGACCCCAAGGGTGTGGAAGGGGCTTCCACAAGGGGTCGTTGAGGCCCCATCGGTGCGGGTGTTCAAGGATAGGCTGGACGTGCACAAGGTGGGCATGTCATGAGTGGAACCAGCTGGTGCCGGAGGTCAGACTAGATGGCCCGGGAGATCCTTCTGACTTGCTCTGTTTCTATGTTTCTAAGTGGGAAGTTTTGGGATGTTCCTGAACTCATCTTTGGCACCTGAGGATCAGATGGCTTTGATGCCTAGGTGGGTCTTTCATCAACTTCAGCCTGTATGCCAACCATGGATATTACTGGACTAACAGCTTATCAGTTATAGTCCAGGCAGTGTTAACATTATTTTTATGCTCGTTTTTCTTTTATCTCTTCCCATTAGCCTTTCTCTTTTTCTACGTTGTCTGCCCCCTTTTTACACTAGCTCCAATGGCATGAATTGCTGCTAGGATTATATCTAATGCAGCTTCCACTAAAGTAGTTTAAGGTCAGTTTGAAACTTTACAGCAAGTATGAAGCATAAACATCAGTCTTGATGTTTCAGCCCCTCTTCTTATTTTATCTGATGATAAAAAGTAAGGTAATCGCATTGTAGTTTTCACTATCCAGAAGGCAGGAGGGCACAGAGAACTTGGCACTGTGGCTGAATTGCAAACTGGAGCTGGTCAAACTAGAGATATGTGATGCTGGAAAGCTCATTTTGTTTGAGCTCAACAGACCATACTTTTGACCCTTTTTCTGGCTGAATGGTTTTAATTATGGTTTTATTGTGTTTTTATCTTGTGTTGTGAGCCACCCAGAGGTGCTGAGGTGCAATTGGGCAGCATACAAATGTAATAAATAAATAAATCAGGGCTGACTGCTTAGATTTGTGAAAATAGGATTGATTTTTTTTAATTCTACTTGAGCAAATACAATATATCCAATATTGAATATGTGGCCCACCTCAATGTGATCGCAGTCTTCTGAAACACTTGCATGACCACTTTGCATTTGCTCACAGTGTTAATTTGTGATTTGCATGAATGTCTTGCTCTCCCAGCACATAATAAACAACCAAAGACCACACCCTGCTGAAAGAATGAATCTGTTATGGCAAGTTTCCTGACCAGATTCCTCACACATTTGTCACACCAGGGCTCTAGTCCAGTACTTCCAAATAGATCCTGTTTGGTCCAGTAGATCCAATGCCACTCAGACAAAGACTGAAAGTTTTGTTAGGAACCAGCTGCCCCATCCCTTCTTATCTCATTGCTAGGTTGTTATCTACCCATGTGGCAGGACTGGGCCCCCTTCAACTCCGTCAGCATATATAGATCTTTTGTTTCACTTCTTGCTTCCTCCTCTCCTGATTCTCTGGGGTGGCGAAGGACAGATCTGGATCCAGATGGGGAGTGGTGGCAAATGGTGACAGGGACTCTATGGAGATGGTTCTGAAACCTAAGGAGGTCCTGAAACAGGGAAATGGTTCACTGGAGTTCAGCACTGTTCCAGCATCACAAGCAAGTTGGCTCAGGCTTGTTGTGGACTTCTGTCAGTAAAAGCCATGACTTGCACCTTTTTAACTACTAATGAAGTGAAAACTGCTAATACAGTCATACAAGAATATGCAGAACAACAATTTTCTTTAAATCATCAACAAAAATGTGCATTCCCCCCATCGGCTAAAGTGGGGGAAATGCACGCACATGCAGACACACACACAAATACAGCTCTGGAATTGGTGGCTTTCCAGGATTGCAAATGCATTAGTACAAAAATTAATCCCGTCAGTGATTGGGCAGTGGAATGAAAAGCACCTGAAAATTGATGAAGTATAGACAGAATAGATTTTACAACATCTGGGCATCCTTACTCATGAGTAAAACGTGAACAGTGCAACTCACCTAAAATCTGCCTCCAGCACCTGGTGTGCACTGGATGTTTTGCATGGTTGCCATTGTTAATAACCATTGTTAAGGGTATGCATTATTAAGCAGCAGAAGCTCCATTACTCCCCTTGAAAAGCATCTATCACTATCATTTTCTTTTCAAAAAACAGAAAAAGGGGCTTGCCACAATCTCAACTTGAAAATGAGCTTTGCGTTCATCCAAACCCTTTACCAAACTGCAGGCAAAAAGTTTTATCTTCAGGTGCTTAATAGGCAGAGATGACACTAAATTTTCTCTTGAGAATAAACTGCACTTATATATTTATTAGATTTGTATCCCACCATTTTACTCAGAGCAGCTTGCATTATTTTCCTCCCCACGTTCTCAATCTTATCCTCACGTCAACAACCCTGTGAGGCTGGTTGCATGTCTGAGAGTGGCCCAAAGTCACCCAGCTGACTGCATTTCTGAGCCATTTGCTTCTCTTTCCACTCCCATGGCATCTAGACTTCGTAACATCAGAGTGAAGCCATATATACCACTAGCATTTTTATATTCTTACTCCTACTAAGCATATCCCTGGCATACTTCTTCACAGTATTAATAAGTAAAAATGGCTGATAGAAAGAGATAATTAGTGCCGAGTGTGAACTGGAGAAGAAGCATCTCTTTACTCATACAAAAGGGCTTAAGGTGGGATTTGGGACAGGTGATAAATGTGTGGGGTCACATTAGAGAACCAGTGTTTTTTGAAAAATCAATCAGCTAAATTCTCAGAAAAAAATTTTGAATCAGCTAAATTCTCAGAAAAATCTCTTCAAAGCTCATGTCAGCACACGTATTTTTGCCTTCAGCCTATGTTTGAATCCATTCCAAATGAACTTGTCTCCATATTTCTTTTCCCAAAAGAAGTGTGTACCTTTACAGGGGTTGGTTAGAAATAAGTGCATTCCAAATCATGCATCTGGATAAATATGTATGAATGTACATAAAGATTTTCATGCAAACTTTAAAAAACAGAACAAAATCACAAAATGGAAACTGGCAGGACAAACTCATGAAGTAAAAATAGGAAAATGTTTGGAGTTAAACTTGACAGGGTCCTCCATCGCCATGTGAACCCCCTTCTATTTGTTAGGCATCTGAGAAAACTGGGAAATGAGGAGACAAGAGAGTTCATGCCCAAACAAATGATGTGAGAGTTCCATGACTGGATCCCTTATCATTTGTTTTTTATTCTAATGTAGTTGTGGGTGGTCGATCTGTTTTTGATTAGAACAGAATCCTGGACACTGGGAAGAGTACTCATATCCTCCCATGGACTTAGTGAGCAACTGGTGGCTCTTCTAGGTTAGAGATGTGCGAACTTTGTTAAGAAAAGCATTCTGTGATGTTCTGTAGATCATCAAGCATCTGTCCTTCCATGGTCTACTTATCAATGCAATCAGATTTTGCATAAATGTATTCATATGCCTTTTCCCAAATTTGCACTTCCAAGAATGTGCAAATCCCCCCAAATATGCAGCCTATGGGAATGGGGTGGTAAATAAACAAACAAATAAATAACACCTCCCCAATTTGCCTTTTCACCTCTATTTTTTTGGGGAGGCATGTATTTTTGGTTGCAGTTTGTGCAACTCAGGCAAAGTTGGTTTGCTCTGGAATCAATGGGTTGGGTCCCCAAAATTCCAAAATTGTTTGAAATGGATTTCTATGATATTTTTATTCCAGATGTTTTAGTCTACAATTCCCATAAGCTTTAGGCACCGTAGCCAGTGGTGAAGATAGGATGATAGCAGTTATATGTCAAGAGATCTGGAGGGCTGCCTGCACAGGCCGTTTTCTCTATTGAAATCCTTCTAGAACTTGTGTGGAGCCCACATCCAAAGTAAAGAGGCGAGTTACATGACTTGGGCTACAACAGCAGCAACTGCATCATCATTCAGAAATCAGAACTTCAGAGAAAATTGATGACACTGCAACTGCCTCCTTATTTGCCAATTTGAGAAGTACCAGGCAAAAATGTCCCACCGTGATTTCCAACTGGCTGCAGCTTTCCTTGTGGAGGCAGTTCTTCCTCAGCCACTAGCCACCCAAGTCACAGCAAGGTCCCGAATCACTCCTTCTTCTGACCCCATATTCCAAAGTTTCAGTAACAATCTAAGGAAGCTGTTTTTTCAACTGATAAGAAAGAACTTAGTATTTCATTGAAATTTTCTTCTCCTTTGTAAAAAAGTGGGGGAAGGAGAGAGAGAGTTAGGGTTGGGGGTTAAAAAAGCTATTGGTGACCTAAAATGCAGATCTCTCCCTCTCCCTCTCCAGAACTTGGAAAAACTAGCCCAGCTCTGACATATTTTGAAACCCCTGGTCTGCAGAAGCAGCCATCAGGACTGGCAACAAATGAAGGTGCTGTTTCACTACCAGCCTGCTCCAGGAAGGGAGCTGCTCTATGTGTGAGTTCATGTGTGCATAGTGACTAACACATTCCCTGGTCGGACGCTTCGAATTCCTGAGCTGCTGGGTGATTAATGAGGCTCCTGAGCCTCTTGGAGCAGCACACTTCCTTCTTTTCATCAGTTAGCAATGACAGCTAAAGTTCTAATGGCTTTAGAATTCCTCTGATCCACGCTCCCGCTCCACCCACCCAGCGCTGCCCAACATTTCTCAGTCATCATATGAGTTTCAGGAAAGGCCTAAGGAACAAGGAGGCTCTTTTTTTCATTCTGATAATGAGGCAGGGTAAATTGATGAGGTCACAGACAGCTGGCTATATCCAAACAAAGCTGTTAACAAATTTTGGCAGCAGTCCTTATTAAACAGCATTTATCTTGAGTGAAGCATAGGCCAAAGAAACAGAATGATATAGTTGATAAATTAATCTGTTCCTCAAGACATAGGCTGCAGTCCAGAGGTTCAAATCCTCAAGCACAATCATTTTCATAGTAAGCAAGGCCAAATCAGGAGTGATCAAATTGCCAAACTTGTTTTAAAGCCACAGTCTCTCACTCCACCACCATGGGCAAAGTTGAAGAGTAAATTTGCAGATGTTAGAATAAGGGCAACTCAGAGGTGAATTGCTTTTTTGTGGATAAATGGACCCCGTTTAAAAGTCTAGCGATGCATGTGGCATGCAACGAGTTGCACCAGAGAGAGAGCTGCATCCTCGTTTACGTAAGATCTATGCTGTCTGATGGGCATCTTCATAGTGGTGTTCATTTTAGTAGTGCGGCCAAATCAGTCATGCGGATGCATCAACCTAACCACACGCCAGCTATGCTCACGCATTCTTACTGCTAGAACAAAATAATGACTGCCCCTTAATGCCAGAACTCGCTGTTCAGCCACACTTGCATCAAATAGCGATAGCAAATTGGTAAGGAGAAGTAACATTGGAGAAGCTTTTACTAACTTTTATGCATTGGGAGTTTAAGCTTTTGAACTGAAACATGCTTAAGGGTGTACAATGCACTTACTCCCAATGTATTTATTTATTACATGTATATCTCACCGTTCTTCCATTGTGGAACTCAAGGTAGCTACATGCAGTTCCCAGGTGGTCTCCCTCCAAGCTTAAGCAAGTCACAGACCCGCTTAACTTCAACATGGTGGATACCTTATGTGCCTTCAGACCATACTTTGTATCTCTTGTTAAGCAAGCAAGCAAACGAAAAGAAACAAAATGGCAAAATCCCCCACTCTTTAGCTATTATCTGTCTTATAATTCCAAGTCAAGCAAAAGATGGTGTTTCCTGCACCCGTATTCTCCCTCCTTCTCTCTTCTAGATATACATACAGAGAACAAACACCAGGGTCCTTTAGATCCTGCATTGACTCTGATGTGCTACAATGTTCTTTTAGCTGAAGATGCAGGGAACTTACTTTCTAGTGCATGTATAGCTTGTATTTTATCAGTGAGCTCTGAATCACGCTCACAAGCAATATGCACTTGCTCCAGTCATTCCCTGTTCTTTGTCCCCCATATTTGATGGTCAAAGGAAAACTTCTATTGATGCAGTTATGTAACAAGCATTTGGTCTTATCTTTAGAAAGCCTCCCAACTGGGTTGCTGTTTGGGTTATTAAGGGCCATTCTAGGACCAGGAGAACACACAATGCTATTACATTGTCATGTAAGAGCTCTACATGTCATGGAGAACATATAGTCATAGGATGGACACACACACGGACACACACACACACATTTCACAAGTTTTCAACACAAATTGGGAAAAGCCAGTATGTTGGTCAGTATTAAAGACCTCTGGACCTGTCTGAATTGATTACAGATTTCTCTGACATCCCTAGCATGGGCAGTCCAAAGATATTTCTCAGTTCTTCATTTCCTGGAGCATTAGGAATGGAGGGATTGTATCCACACAAAATTTTGTTGAAGGTGATAGTGATGCCGGTGGGAACTACAATTATTGTTTCTTTCTCCGGTTGGTCTTTGTGGTGACAATTTTAAAGAAAAAATCACATATTTCAAGCATCTGGAAAATTTAATATGGTAGTCTGAAACATGGAGCACTGCACTGAGAAAGAGCTAAGGCAGTGTTGTCCCCCTTATACCCAGTGTGGGCTAAAGGACCAAACTCGACCCTGCACTGACTTTAACTTACTGTCAGTCTGGTCCTAGGAAAGCCTTAATTTATTTGTGGGGCAGGAGGAGGGAAGATTGACAAATAATACAGATTCCTTTCCATTAATATCTTTCTCTGTAACATCCATAATTGGAGAATGGATAATTGGAGAAGGCTTGAATCAGAAGGCTGATTTACTCTTCAGCATGCCTGATAATTTATGTTGTAAGCCGCCCCGAGGCTTCGGCGAATGGGGCGGCATAAAAATGTTTTAATAAATAAATAAATAAATAAATAAATAACTTTTGCCTGGTGCCAAGTAGTTTTATTATTCATACATGAAATGCCAATTTGGCAACAGTTCTCCACTGGTGCTGTTGCTTCAGGTGAGAAAGAAATTACCTAAGAGGTGGCATATTCTTTTTTCTTTGTCAGCATTCAAATGTATCCTTTATAAAAGCCCACTTTAATTTCAAAAGTCTCCTGCAGTGTTCCAGAATTCAGTACTCCATCACTAAGACAGGCCTGTTAAATACCGACATGGGTAGCAGCATATGGCTTGCCTACAGCAAAGACAGCCTTGCCAGAGAAAGGAAAATTAAGCTCACCTAAGTTGGAACAGGTTTCTTTTCTCATAAACTGGCCATGATTCCAGCAATGCTTGGAATAAAAGGGTAGTGGGGAAGTCACACTGCAAACGACACTGATTTTGAGCAGGGATGCATGAGGTTTTCATGTCAGTTCACAAATCAAAGGAAGCCCAGACCATTCCAGATCCCTAGCTTGAAAATGAACAGAAGTGTGCTTTTGAAAATCACAAACATGCACATTTTCAAACTTGTGATCATGTGTAAAAGCTGTGTTGTTTAAATGCACACATGCATGAGTGCATCTATTAAAAATGCATATTTTCGCACTTCTGTCAGTGCATGGAAGTGTATACTTTTCCCCATGCAAGGGGCACACTTTCACTCCTTGAAGAAAGTGCAAAACATGAAAGTCAGTGGAACTGGTTTGTGAAGTGAAATTCAGAGCATTTCAGTAAGCATGAACTACTCTGATCCACTCACCCATAATTATGAGACTCCATGGGATCATGGATCTCAAGTTGTTTCTCCTTGTGCCCCCTGGGCAGCTATCCAGCATAAGAAACTGGGTACCAGTCCAGCCAGAAGCTGCCTTTTGGGAAAAGGTCCATGTTCCAGTGGAACGAGGGCAGGGGAGATAGAGACTCAAACGCAAATGCTTTGTGCGAGGACTCCAGCTTCAGTCTTCAACATTTCCACACAGGACTGGGAAAACCCTCTAGGTGAAGACAGTTCATAGTCTCTTAGCCTGATGACCTTGTTTTGTTGAAAGCGGCTTCCCATATTTGGAGACTGAGCACATGTCCTTCAGCTTTCACAGAAAATAATAAGGATGCTCCCAGACTTGGTGGTTTCTGTTGGACCTGGTCTGTTACAGATTACTTCAGGCTCTATTTTGTCTACTGCTTTCATTTACTCTGCAGTAGCCTGTCTTTCACTGTCATAAAAGAAAGAGCATAATCCACACTGAGTGATTCACAGTCTACATTCGGCTCCCCCAACACTAATTTTGCTGCCACAGCCCATTTGCTGTTGCATTGGTGTCCGTGGTAGAAACCCAGAGAATTTCGCAAGGAAACAGGGCAGTGGGCACCTGGTGTGCCCAGCATGCACTTGGCTACGCACAAGATACAAACATGAAGACTTGTTTTGGTGAGGGATCTGGGCTGAAGGGAGGAATTAACGGGATAGATGCTTATTATTACTACAAGCATTTACATCCTATCCTTCCGCGGAAGCACTCAGGACAGCTTACACAATACAAAATTCTAAAATACAATATTAAAACTACAATTATTAAAATATTTAAAACTGAACATATGAACTCAGAAAAAAAGGAAACTAAAATAGGAAGTGCAACTGTGAAACAAATAGAGACAGAAAATCTTAAAATATCTAAAACCCTTAATTGTTAAAGTGATGGTTTAATAAAAAGGTCTTTGCCCGATGCCAGAAGGAGTATAACATTGACACCAGGTGGACCTCTCTGGGGAGTGCATTCCATAGTTTGGGTGCCACTGTGGAGAAAGTTCTCTTATGTTATTGATTTCATTTCCATATTGAAACTCTTTGGGTGACTTGCTATAAAGTGTAAAACAAAATAGTGAAATACACTACAAATGCCATTACATGAATTTGAAATTAATTTGAAGTAGCATTAAAAGTGCAGTAAAAGACCATGCAAAGAAAAGAATCACCTGGATGATCTCCTGAAGCCCCTGGGTACCCAGGGAGATATTTAAAGGCCCCACATAAAGAGCAGTCTTGATTTGGCACTGAAAAGATGGCAAGTTTGGTGGCAGGCAGGGCACAACAGGCTGGTTGTTCCAGTTATGGGGCTCCACCACTGTAGTTATCCTCCCCTTTGTTGCCACCCTCCAAGGTTCTTTTGGGATTGGTACTTGGGGGAAGGCTCCAGATGTAGTGTCTGGTATGGAAATCATCCCTAGTTGAAGCACAGTAGAGACAATCAAGAGTCAAGTAATATAGCTGTGGACCGTTTCACATGCACATTTTGATAAAGTTGACTTTCACTCTATAAATTATCTGCTGACTCTGGAATGAAGATGTTTGAGAAATTCACTACAGTTCATTTTCATTAGAATGTACACACTTCACACTTTCCAATGTGAGCATGCGTGCAGACACCATCTGTGGTCAAAAACCACACATTTTTTGAGCTTGCAATGCATTCACAATTTAAAAGTAGATTAAAATAAAATAAAATAACTGAACCAAACCAAACCGGGCCAAAGCAAAGCAGTTGTGCTTAGCAGCATACATCCTCTTCAAATATGCTTATTAGAAAGATGTGTAGTCCTGAAAAAATGTAGCAGAAAATGCTTTAATTAACTGGAGAAGAAGGATGGACACAATTGGTGCATACTGTTTCAAAAATATCTATGAAAATGCACTCGATATGATAGATGAGGGAGAAAAAACACTGCTCATAACAGACTAGAGTTGGAACAAAGCTTGAGAAGGAATTTGGAGAACTTAGTTGCCCTCAAGATTTGCTGATTTGTGCATCCCTACTTGGGAAGGAGTAAAACGGTTCACCATTATCAACCAAAGAAACCCTACCATGAAATTCTCCTCCAGGACCCCTTTTAAAAGTATTGCTTGCCTCAGCAGCCTATATTCCAGGATGGAAAAAAAATATTACTTTCTATGTATCCCTTTCCTGGATTGCCCATACCCAGCACACATCTGCCAGTTGAGAGAAGTGCATTAATTCTTATTCAAAGTGTTACATGTTGAGATAATGCATATTCCATTTCCAAAGATACCCTGCATAACTAATGAGATATTTTGAAACCTCTGATCATTAACAGACCAATAAGTATAACATGATTGTTCTTGATGGGAAAATTAGGACCAGAGGATGAAAGGGAATGTGCATGTGTAGAGGGGTATATCAACCCTGTGAAGAAACAAATTGTTGGGGGCAAGAAAAGGAAGTAGCCTCGCCAAGTACAAACCCATTCAATTAACATAAAGGCATCCCTGGGTTTCTTCACTCATTTAGTGCATTCTATTTGGACAAAAGGGTTGGTGGTATCGGACTTCGCTCTCTCTCTATTTTTTTGGATAAGTTCCATTTGCTCTATTATTTTTCATGGAATCCATCTCAGCAGAATTGCTCTTTACTGCCTGCTTGTTCCTGCTTGCTCACTGAGCAGGAGCTCGAAGGTTAAGCCATGAAGCAGACCTCGTTGTTTTGCCAGAACATGGATCCTTTCAACTCACCCTTCACCTCCTGCTCATTCCTGGCCTCTGCAGTGCGCCTCTGTTGAGAAAGGCAGGTTCCTGAGGCACAATGGCACATAGCAGAGCCTGAAATGCAGCAGAGAACTGGGCTCTGGTTGTTTTGGAAGAACTCACTTCACCTCCTGCTCGGTCGCAGCATTTATGGCATGCCTCTGTGCCATGGTGCAGTGGGAATCTGTCTAACTCAGGGGTCTCAAACTCACAGCCCGCGGGCCAATTGCCGGGACGGGAGGGGCACTGGGGAGGGGCCCTGCGGCCTTCAAAGTGCCGGCGGCACCCGGGCCGGCCTCCAAGAGCAACGAGGGATGAGCGGCCCACCACCACCGTGGTGGTGGAATACTTGATGCGGCCCAGCCCCACCCAGAGTGCCCCCAGGTAAGTTGAGTTTGAGACCCCTGGTCTAACTGAATGGAGGTGCACTGCAGAGGCAGCAAACAAGCAGGAGGCAGTGAGTGAGTGAAAGGATCCACGTTCTTGCAAAACAACAAGGGCCCGCTTCATAGTTCAACCATAGAGGTCTTGCTCAAAGTAGACTGCTGTGACAACTTGTATGTAGTTCTTCAATCACCAGTTTCCATTCTCTTCAAAATTCAAACAAGGGCTGCTAAAGGCAAAAGCTGTCCAGATCTGCCTCTGAGTAGAGCCATTGGGACACAGCTAAGAGGATCAGCACTTAACTTTGAAATGTCAGTAGTTTCCAGTAGCTACCTGAAGATTGCAGGTGATAATGCTTTCCCTTCCGGACTGCCTCAGCCCTGCTCCAGGTCAGTTCAAGTTGTGGACTTCAACTTCCAGCATGGTCAATGGGTAGGGAAACATCTGGATACCTATTTTCTGCCATTTCCTACTCCGGGGGAATTTTAGATACTGGACACTCCGAAAAGCTCTATCAACCTACAAAATGAACCTGCATGTTAGAAATTGGTTCGAAGGGTATGCTTGGCACAAGGTTTATCTTCTAACCTCTGCTTAGTTTTTTCTTCTTCTTCTTCTCTCTCTCTTCTTTAATATCTCATTAGCAACCACATACTTTAGGAAGGATGTAAGAAACCAAGTTCAAGCAAGACTCTTAATTAGTCCTGCAAAGGAAGTCTGCCCAGAGAAGGTCATTTTTCCATGTGTACTTTTCCAGTAACTGAATGCTATTTAGTGAGTAATGCATTAGGTTTTCAGTGCATCGTATAATAATAAAGAAAACAGAACCTGACTTTAAAGAGGTTGGGGCAGGGAAAGAGGGGAGCAGTTCTAAGCATTTGATGGTGGCATTTCTGCAACATGAGGTTTGTGTTTACAGCCTCCCCTTTATATAATTTGATAGCAATGTTTTTAGGTGAGAAGCGGATTTCTACGTGCAATATGTTGACTGTTCTGGCCCTTTTTTCTGAGATGACCTCTGTGACATTCTATGCTATCTCAGTGAAGAAAATATTGCTAAAAACACTATCTTTATATAAACATCTTATAATTATTTTAATTGTCAGGAATGGTTTTTTTAAAGGAACAAGATGACATTTGGAAGAAGGCTTTAATGAAAATGAAACCACCAACTCTGTCTTCCATCTGGAAACTTGGTATCCTTTGGGGATTGTTGGCATTATGGTAAAGTTTTGCAGATGAGCAAGGTCAGAGTTCTTTAACCTGTGTAAGGAGACCATGTAAGGGATTATTGGAGACTGGTCCCTTGCTGTGCATGGCTTGCTTAGCAATGTTAGTTTAGGTACATAGAAAAAATATTAGATCTGACCGTCGGTCCATCTTGTCCAATATTATTTTTCTGGACTAGCAATATCTTTAAATTGTCTTAGGCAGAAGTCATTCCCATCGCCTACAAACAGATTCATCGAACTGGGAATGCCTGAAACAGAACCAGAGACCTTCTGTATGAAAACCATGTGTTCTGCCACTTAGCTACAGGGATGTGCAAATCAGCAAACTCAAATTCATAAGTGTTCTGAAAATTCCCTCTTGATTCAGTTGCAGTTTGTATGAGCTCATGAATTCTCCCCTGCACCTATGAAAATTTACGAATATTTTCCTACTGGTGAGTGACATTTGGTGAAGTACTGAGAAAGGAACTCTAAAAGGACAATTCAAAAATGTCTTGCACTTGGGGCATAGGAATGGGTGTCATAAATACAGATTAGAGGACAAGTGGCTGGAAAGCAGCGCTCAGGAAAGGGATCTTTGGATACTGGTTAACTGAAGGCTAAACATGAGCCAGCAGTGTGACGCGGTGGTCAAGAGGGTGAACGCCACCCTTGGTTGCATAGCCAGAAGCGTGGCTTCTAGATGAGAAAGGTATTACTACCACTGTATACAACTCTGGTGTACCTGCAATTGGAGTATTTGTTCAGTTCTGGGCTTAACATAACAGGAAGGATATAGCCAGGTTAGAATCAGTGCAGCATATGGCCACAAGGATGGTCGCTAGATTGCAGGAAAAGCCATATGAGGAGAGACTGAGGGAACTGGGTCTTGTCAGTCTGGAGAAGTGGAAATCCCAGGGGATTTGTCAGCGACATATAGGAACATGAGGAGGTGTCACATGGAGGTGGGTAGGGACCTGTTCTCTCCTGTAGAGAAAAGCAGGACATGTTCCAACCAAGGTCAGGGAACCAAGGTTCAATTTGGATGTCAGGAAGTACTTCCTGACGGTTAGGACCACAAGGGTATGGAATGGGCTTCCATGGGAGGTGGTTGAGGCCCCATTGGTGAGGGTGTTCAAGGATAGGCTAGACATGCTCATGGTGGGCATGTCGTGAGCAGAGCTGGCTGGAGCCAGGGGTCAAACTAGGAGGCCCCCTCTGACTTGCTCTGTTTCTATGCATCTATGTTTCTATATACTACCCCATTATCCCCTTCTATTCTGAATATAAACCAGACTATTGCAGTGTGTTTCTCACTGATTAATGGATTTCCCAGAAACTGAAAAGTTACGTGCTTACACATTTGTCTTGGAACACATTGCAGGAAATATTGTGTTCTACTTTAATTAATTTTGTTTCTCTCTTCACCCATTTGGGTATCACAGAATCATTGAATCAGAAAATAGTAGAGTTGGAAGAGTCCATGAAGGCCCTCAGATGCAACCTGTGCTGTTGCAAGACACCAATTTACATGATCTCACTCAGATGGCTGTCCAGTTGCTTTTTGAATGTCTGGTTGTCCTTTGTGGGAAACACAATAGGTCTTTGGGCCAATCACTCCAGTCCCTTCTTATGTTCTTATGGCTGAAGTGATGCCAGCTTGGATGCTGCTGCAGTATACAGAATGTCTCAAGCAGAAGAGCACCCAAACATGTTCTCCCTATTTATGTAATTGAATCTGTCAATAATGCATCAAATGATAAGTAAGGCTTTCTGTGCAAATGGGATCAATAAAGTGGTTTGAGTCTCTGTCCCAGAATCCACAATTGCTTTATCTTTTCCTGTAAAGTACATCTTAATTTTGTATATCTTGGACTTTTCATTGATTTGAACAGAAAGGAAGATTATAGGGACGATTGAACACATCCAGCAGTCAGTGAATTACCATGAGGAATTACAGCTGTGTGCAAAACTCTTCTTAGCATTCTCCATCCTAAATGTGCACAGATAAGAGTGTGTGTGTATGCATGCGCAAACATGCACGAAGGATAACATAGGAGAAGGTGGGCCATTTCACTAGATTTCTTGAGGTGGAGGTTCAGTTCCCCAGTAATTTCTCAGTGGTGAGGATCATTAGCATGACTTCTTGTTTTTTCTTAAGGTGTCATTTATTTATTTATTTATTTATTTATTTATTTATTTACAACATTGATGCATGGCTCTACATCTCACAGGTGATAAAGTAGTGAACAGTAAAGGATAAAAAATAATAAATAAATAAATTGAATATCAATAAAAGTATGAGATTAATCTGAATAGTGGCTGACTAAAGAAGGAAACATGGAAACAGAGTGAGTCAAAAGGGATATCCTGGGCCATCTCATCTGACCCCCAGCTCCAGCTGGCTCCATTCATAACATGCCTACCATGTGCATGTCCAGCCTATGCTCCAAGTGCAAGACTTATCCACATTAGATGCTGACTTGTTTTCCCTGACCCGTTTCCATAGTCAGTCCAGATCCTTTTGGATCTGGAGTACCTGCTTCTCATTTGTAGCCACCATCCCCATTTCTTTCTTTATTTATCATATCAATAGCCCTGGTCATTTCCCCATTCCATAGCTTGACCAGAGCCTCGACAGCAGCACCAGTTTTGTCAGCCGGAAACAAACTCCCCCAGGGCCTTCAGGAATCCATTCAGATCCATCCGGCTCCAGGGTAGACCCACACAATCGGGCCCGCACCCTTGCAGAGGGAAAGGCCACTCTCGAGCACAAACCTCACGAGGAAGTGATCTGACCATGACAAGGGTGTCAGACACAAATTCATCACCCTCAGACCATCCTCTTCCTGCCCCGTCGAGAAAACCAGGTCCAGAGTGTGTCCACATTCATGGGTTGGGCCTGTGACATGTTGAAACAGCCCCATGGCCATCATGGAGGCCATGAAGTCCTGAGCTGCCCCGGTCAGACCAGTCTCGGCATGGAGATTGAAGTCCCCCTGGACCAACATCCTGGGGGTCCTCAACTCCAGGTCCGAGACAATCTCCGTCAGCTCAGGCAGGGAGTCTGTTGAGCAGAAGGGTGCATGGTACACCAACAGAATCCCCAATCTGTCTCTGTCGCCCAATACCAAGTAAAGGCACTCTAGCCCCGGCCTCGAAGGGACTGGAAGCCCCATGAGGGAGATGGAGGCTCGGGATACCAAAGCAACCCCCCTCCCTCCCCTCCAGGCATGGATGGTGCTGAACTAGATACCTGGGCAGGCACATTTGAGAGAGGGCAACATCCACCCCCCTCTTCCACCCAGGTCTCTGTTATGCAAACCAGGTTGGCCCCCTCATCCACAATCAGGTCGTGGATGAGGGACGATTTATTGTGGACTGACCTGGCACTAAGCAGCAGCACCGTCAGGCCCGAGGGGCGGTTGACAAGACTACATGGAACCCTCTGGCTGGGGGTAAAACTAGAAGGAGGGACAGGTGTCAACCATCTTTCCCTCCTTCTTCTGCGCAGACAGGTTAAACCCCCACCGCTGTAATGTCCATTGCCCACAACCACCCCAATGGCGGCGCCCACACGCTTCCCAGGTGACTCAACCATCAACATGGCCAGGACTCCATAAAAACATTTTAAAATACAATAAAAACATTAAAACAATATAAAACTCCGATATAAAATTCCACCCACCGACAGAGGCCTTCGCCAGCCCAGCCACAAACAGCCACAAACGGCCACAAATGGCAGCGACCGCACTTTGGCCATCGCCCTTAAGCCGCTGGCCCCAGGCTGTGACCGGTGAGTTAAGCTGGTGCCCGCCCGTGCACCCCACCCCCAATCTGGCATTGCTCTCACTGACTCCAGGGGGGGGGCAAGGACGGGTGTGGGGAACCCACCAGCTGGCAAGATGGCAGCGCCCTCCTCAGCCGCGGTGATGGCCCAGTGTCCCTGGCCCCGGGATGGACCGGTGATGGCCGCAGGAGCCCAGCGACATGCCTCAGGTCTTCTGTCAGTATGGGCCTCGGCGGCAGTGGCAGCGGCAGCGGCAGCATGGCAGCTGTTCCAGGGAGGGAGGGGGCTCCGATCTAATTTTAACATCATCTGTGCATTTAATCAGTGGACTTGAAAAGATTGAACAGTATTGGTCCCAGGACAGAGCCCTGGGGGACCCTGCTCATCACAGACCACCATCCTGATGATTCTGCACTAATAGTTACCCTCTGCTTTCGGCCTGTCAGCCATGCCCTAATCTATTGGACAGTGCATCCATCTATCCCAAGACTCCTCAATTTCTCAACCAGGATATCATATGGCACTTTTTCCAAGTGTAATATGGTCTCCTGCAACAGTAGGGGGATGGACCCAGTGGCCTTAAAGGTCACTTCCAACTCTATTATTATATGATTCTATGTAAGTTCTGGGCTTCTGGCTGTGCCTTGCCAACCACTGGTTTCATGCCAATCTCCATGGACATATACAGACTCCAAATAAAAGTGTGTCCACACCTGCCTTAGGCAATCTCCTGTGAAAAGTCTTACCATTCCATGGAAGATGTAAACAAGAGCAAGATGTATCCTTCCTGTGCTCAAGTTCCATTTGTTTCCACAAAGTATAGATATGAGATGTTCACCCATTACTATTTGGTGGTCTCAGTAGCAAAACATGAGTTCACCATGCACTGTTACTGCTGTCAGATATTTCCATTTATTTCCCTGCTCTGAATATAATAGGGAAGGGGAGAAAGCAGGGAAGCATGATGGAGACATAATGAAGATGTTTAATTGTGTTTTTTCAGGCTCATAAATGAGAAGAACAGGATGCTTGCCTAGCAATTTTTTATTACTTAATGCTATTCAAACTCATTTGCAAATTGTGCTTAATATCAGGGAGAAGGAAAGAAGGTACCGGGAGGGATCCTGTGATGTGGATATAACATGCTAGGGAATGCTTATGTCCTCCCAGGGAGGATGGGAGGAAGGAGGAGGCTGGGAACTCCAAGGAAAGGAAGCGATGGGAAGGAGTTGAGGTGCATGTACACCAATGCTAGGAGCATGGGTTATAAGCAGGAAGAGCTTGAAGCTCTCCTGGGAATAGGAGGGTATGATCTGGTGGGAATCACAGAAACTTCACATGCTCCAATGGAGCAAAGCTCAGGGAGCCAAGGTTCCATTTAGATGCCAGGATGCATTTCCTGACAGTCAGGACCCCAAGAGTGTGGAATGGGCTTCCATGAGAGGTCGTTGAGGCCCCATCGGTGTGGGTGTTCAAGGATAGGCTGGATGTCCACATGGTGGGCATGTCATGAGCGGAACCTGCTGGTGCTGGGGGTCAGACTAGATAGCCCGGGAGGCCCCTGCTGATTCACTCTGTTTCTATGTTTCTATGTTTCTTGGCCCCTTACATAGCTATTACCTGAATAGGACAGGTGTCTTCTGCCACTTGGCTTGTGACACATATTCTGCAGTACTTTGATTTGGAAATGTAAGTATCTGGAATAACATTCCTATAACTTTTAAGTAATTCTTAGTTATACAATCAAAACTTCAAATGTTGAATGGCCCTAAAACAGCAACTTTTGATACAAGACCAACAGCTACAACTCCGAAACATAGCTTCATCACCTGCCCAGCACCCCATCTTTAAGTGTTCTGCTATCCATGTCTGCCGTTGAGCTTTTTGAGAGATGGAAGGGTACTAGGTTCCAATCAGAGGCTCTTTAATATTTCCATTTCCAAGGGGTGGAGTCTGGGATAGGACCACTGGGCTGAAGCTTCAATGCAACCTCAGACCATGTTGCAGCAAGCTGTTCTCTCAGAACATTCCAAGGTCCAACATCTGACCTGCCTAGCTACCACCAACCCTGTGTGCCCCTGCTTCAGTCCAGAACATGGCATGGAATGTCATGATGAGGAAGCCAGTCCCCTGACCCCTGGATAGTGAATGAAAAGACCGAACAGGATTGGTCCCAGGACTGAGCCCTGAGGGGCCTTGCTCATCACTGTCTACCATCCCAATTATTCCCCACTAATAGTAACCCTCTGCTTTTGGTCCATCAGCCATGCCCAAATCCATTGGACAGTGCATTGGTCTATCCCAAAAATCCTCAATTTCTCAACCTTGCTGAAACCCAGGTAAACCACATCCACCGCATCCCCTCCTTCTAGCCCCTTCAAACCTTGTCAAAGAATTTCACAAGGTTCATCTGGCAGGAAAGTCTAATTGAAGACAGATGCATAAGAAAAGATCAATAGTATTTAGGTCTAAGTGTGTACAATGAACAAATAGCAAGGGTAAGACAGCTGCTACCGACAAAGTTCTCCTCCTCCTCTTCTTGGTGGCCAGCATTAAAAAATACAATGGGCTGGATCCAGGTTCTTCTGATTTTTTAGTTTATTTTATAAACAACATGTATAGCCTGACCTTTCTCCAACAACCTCTAGGAGGCACAGGTGGAATGTTATTTCCTATTTTCCTGTCAGTTAGCTTACACCGAACTAGTGACTCATACAAGCAGTTCT
This sequence comes from Varanus komodoensis, assembly GCF_004798865.1. Taxonomy (NCBI): domain Eukaryota; kingdom Metazoa; phylum Chordata; class Lepidosauria; order Squamata; family Varanidae; genus Varanus; species Varanus komodoensis. The sequence goes on from NW_025335549.1 coordinate 5,929,743, forward strand.
TCTGAGGTCCAAATCTGAATGCAAGTTCTGAACTCAGCTCTTCCAAGGCTCAAGTCCTACCTACTATCCACTTTGCCACATTACTGAGAAGGTCAAACGTAGTACAACCAATGAATGCATGGTGGTCTGTGCATGGAAGGGCAAACTTCTTTACCCTTTCTCCTTTGAAAGAAGTACAACCTTTTTTTCCCCAGGCTCCTGTCTCTTTTGAGCTGATTGCCAGAAAAACTGATGCATGTGCAATTGAGTGTCATATTTGTGATATGAACCATACTACGATGAGTCCAAATGCATTTCTGCTTGTTCCTCACTCCTAAATAAGATCTGATAATAGCTCTCTGGGGATGGAAAGTTAGTATATTCTTCCAGCATGATACTTGCCTAGACTACAAACAAAACATGATTAAGAAGCAGGTCATCTATGCCTTCCCTACATTCTCCCCTCTCTTCCTTTCAGTCAAGCTGTCAATCAGGTTGACAGGAAATAACCTGAAGTGTGGCTCCTTGCCCTCCATCGGAAAGCACTGGTTTCAAAGCAGCTCTTTTCCAGCATTATGGAGTGGGAGAAGACCAATGGAAATCAATCCCATTCACTTTTAAAGTCAGGACTACTGGTCCACTATCAGTCAACACATTCCACTCCCTAGAAAGGACAGGGTCCGCAGCTTAGGAGTTCTCCTTGACCTAGAGCTGTCCCTGGAGGTTCAGCTGACAGCAGTTGCAAGGAGTGCTTTCCTTCAGGTTCGGCTGATCCATCAGCTGCGTCCTTACCTGGACGAACACTGCTTGGCAACAGTGGCACACACTCTGGTAACATCCTGGTTGGATTATTGCAATGCGCTTTATGTGGGACTGCCCTTGAAGACGGTCTGGATACTTCAATTGGTTCAGAGCAGAGCTGCCAGATTGTTGACAGGGACCAGTCATTATTCTCATATATCGCTGGTCCTCTATCTACTACACCAGCTACTGATTTGAAGTCCAGGCCCAACATAAGGTGCTGGTGTTGGCCTATAAAGCCCTAAATGGCATGGGACCAGGATACCTGAAGGAACGTCTTCTTTCTTATATGCCCTCCTGTCCCTTAAGATCTGAAGCAGAGGCCCTGCTCCAGGAACCCTCCTTGAAGGAGGTTAGGAGAGCAGATACCTGGAGCTTCTCTGCAGTGGCACCTCAACTGTGGAATTCGCTCCCCACAGAGGTTCGCCTGGTGCTGACATTATATTCTTTTTGGTGCCAGGCAAAAACCTTTTTTCTTTGTCCATTCTTCTAAGGTTTAGATACTAGCAGTAAGAACTTTAAACTATACATATTTTTGGTAGCTGGGCTTCATCGCTTTGTTTTCAGACAGGCACAGGAAAGTCTCCCCCCATTTCTCACAAATGGTCTGGAAGATGATAAATTTGTGTCTGGGCATTACCAGACAAAGGGTCTGGAAGGCAACAGTTCCATGTCTAGGCAAAGATCTTACTTTTCACCTTTGTTAAATGGGTCTTCCTAATATGGTGTGTATAGGTGGGCATACCAAAGCCTGGGCTATCCAAATAAGGGAATTGATAGGTTTTATCTGGTACATACAGGTTTACCTGCAATGTTTAGATGGCCCGGGAGGCCCCTTCTGACTCGCCGTTTCTATGTTTCTACATTTTCCTTGTAGGGAAAACAAAAGAAAAAAAAAGCAAAACCAAGTTTCCTTAGCCTTGTTCAAAACAGTTTTACTGTTCCAGTTAATGGGGTACTTACATGTTTCCACTTTCTCAAGCATCTCTAGACTCATGAAAGCATGAAAAAGCACAAACAGTTGTCAAATCTATACAGAAAAACTAGAAGGGAGTGATGTATGTGTCACCATCTTTCATAAGCCGTGTTCCATTTTTGCTTTGTTTTAACTTGACACCTCACCTTTTGGCAGCTGTCAGTGGAAAGCAAAGTGCCTGCTGAATTTTGACTAGAGACAATACCTGGGACATTGATGAGACAAATATTTTAATGTCAGACCCTCATAATTGTGCAGATGCACAGTGGAAAAATCTGTTATTTCAATGCAATTTTTGGCTGAATCCGGTATCATGGTCTTCATATTAACCACCACAGAAGGAGTTTTATTAAATGATGCCACTTCCCTCTTTTGCTTCCTTCTCCAAAATATATAGCTTCTTCTTTGATGTGTTGCCATTTCTCTTTCTTCCTTCAAATCCCACTTCATCCACAAGGCCTCAGCTTAGTCCTCATCCCCCATTGTAACTCAGGTTTTAACAAACTATGGAAAGATTAATTCATCTCTTTTACCCTCTGTAATGTTTGCATTTTCTCCAAGTACCAATTCACGCCATCTTTTTTCCACATCATCAGTTTGCTCCTAAAATAATAATAATTTTAAAAAACTGGAAAAGCGTATGCATTTTCCCTAATATATTCATTTTTGAAAGCCTTTCAACTTAATAAATGCCTTTAATATGCAATTTTCTCTGATATACACCTTTTTGTATGCATTTTGATTAGAGAGCTACATCACACAACTGCAAGCATTGAAGGTTAATGTTTTCTGGTTCATGTATGAGTTCAGGAAGTGTGCATGAAGTTACTTCACATGAACAAGTGAATTGTCCTAATTCAGCTCCATCTCTGCTCCCACCCTGACTTCTAATGTCCTGATTTAGGATATAAGTTCATCAAGACAGAGGCACCTGTCTATTTTTGACTCTGATGCTCTAAAGTTTCATGTGCACTGATGGGTCTATATGATATCTCAACCAATATCAATTAAAATGTGATATGTGAAGGGGGATTTCTGGTAGATCATTTCAACAGTCCATTAGTTCTGCATCCTGCTTTCCCAGGTGGAAACACACCTAGCACTGGTGTTATACTGCTCTGGTGTCAGGTTAAAATGCTTCTATCCCCCTGCCATTTTGTTGATTATCTGCTTTCATATTGGTTTTTAAATTGTTCGGTGCATGTGGAATAGATATTGTGTCTTGTACTGTATTGCTTGTTTATTGTTGTTGCATATGCATGCTGAATTTCTTTCTTTATTTTTATTTATTTAATTCCATTTCCATGCTGCCCCATAACCCAAAGCGTCTCTGGGTGGCTTACAATACTAGAACATAAAAACAGACAGAAATGACAATAAAACAGTTATTAATCCTATGAAAAGATAAAACAAATAATGGAGGACCTCAGATAAAATATGCTCTCACACACCAGTAAACACAATGAACAGATTAACCAAAATCAAATTAAGATAAAAATCCATAACAAAATATAAAAGTGTTAAGTTGTATTGTATTGTATTGTATAGAGATGTCTTATGGCAGACGAGTCTCTTTTAACTATTTTTACTATTGCGTTTGGTATATTTTAATCACATTTTGCAAACCATTCTGAGAGCATTAGCTAAATTGAACAGTATAGACATATGTTAAATAAATAAATAAGTGGCCACCACAATATAAATACTAAGAAACACCCAACTGTGCTAACTAGTAGTATGCATTGCAGGGAAAGCCAGTCTACTGGTGATAGATGGTTTTTCAGGTTACTTTTCCTCTGCTGACCATTGATCTATGTAGCTGGAATTTGCACATTTCTAAGAATGTGCCAAAATGCACGAATCCCCACAATGCATACTTATATGTCCAATGCATATTTTCATGCTGTACTGCATGGGGTTACTGCTTTTTCAATTGTGCACATTTTTCTGCATATAGTTTTGCACAAAAATACAAAATAACAGCAACAAAAATTTGGTACACAAGCCCTGGAAAAGCAGCTCTGCTGTAGACTATGCGAAGCTAAGACTCATTTGAGTCCTCTGCAGATTTCTCCAATATCCCTTGTTCTAATGTAACACTATTAACAGTTCAATTTATTCTACAAAATTTGAAATCAAGCATTAATAGAGCCATATACAAAACCAAGGCAAACTATATATAAAGTAGGACAGAATTTTCAAAATAAGCAGTGGAGAGCCATCCAAAGGATGTGCAAGATGGACATCCAGTAGTGAGCTCATTTTGAAAGTCTTCATATACGTCCTTCCCTCCTTTGAACTTCAGCTTCTCATCTCCCTGACCAAGTAGCAGGCAGAAGTCACCAACTAGCACTTACAGCTCTAAGAATGGCTTGAAAATAGGAAATGACCAATAGGAGTAAAACAAAATGTACAGACAAGCAAACCCCCTGACAGGACAGCTCTCCTTCACCTCCTCAGGCAGCCCACATTTTTTATGCCCTGGTTCTAGGAAGCTGATGCAATTTTTGGAAGGTGCCAGGAGACCCCTTGAAAGAGGCTCCATGTCAAGCATCCACTCCTTCAAGGCAACGTTTTTTTTTTGCCCCAGAGTGTCTCTGAGCTACCCACCCCCCATTGAGTTCTAATGGCTATCCCTGAATATTTTCTGACTCAGGGGCTTCCATGGTTTAGATTACCTTTTATTAAACATACTGTTTTATGTGCTGTCAGTTTCCCCAAGTTTTGTGCTGAGACTAAAGCTCTGGTGGGGTGTGTGTGTGTGTGTTGTGTGTGTTTAAACTCACAACCCTTTGATCCATTGCCTGATTTTTGTTCTAGAATTTCTTGGCAATAAGACAGCAGCCGACAGGGAGCTCAAGACTGGAACTTCTTTCCCCAAACTGATGGCAATATTTTGTGTTTCATCTTACACTCACAACGGAGTGCAAAGCAGCATTTCTTCCATGATTCAGGACCCTGGCCTGACCTCAGCCAAATTTAAATGGCAAGCCTAAAGGAGATAAGAAGCTGGTGCATTCAGCAAATAGATCACTGGAGGCTTTCAGTTTCCTTTTGAATCTTCCCTATGAACTGCCTTAGTTTTAGCATCTTTCATGTGCCTTAATAAGCAGCATAGCTCAGCATAGCCTTGAAATATCACCAACGGAAGGTTCACCTAACTTCACGACAAAGGCAGACTTTCTGCTCTCTTCACTCTGCAAGAACTCTACTTTCCCCTTACCTGTTATCTGTTATACCAAAGTCACTTAATGAACTCTACTCTGAAATTAAAAATAGGATTGTGTGGCAGAAAAGGGGATTTTCTTTTTTAAAAAAAGATAATATTGAAAAGACAAGGCTCAAAAGTCATATAGTCATGTTCATTAAAAGGAGGATATCATTGCAGATAAGTTTCTGTGTTTCGCATAATCTGAAAAGTGAAAACTGTTGGAAATTAGTACATGTCAATTTCCTTAAAAGAGAGAGGGAAAACCCTGATGATTTATTGGATTTTAAAGCAGGATATATAAAATATTACTGGTGAAAAGCAATTGATTAGAAACCATTAGCACACAAATGGTTTCTGTTCTGTTTTACTCCTCTGTCCAAAGAGATAGACTAGGGCTGATGAAGGAAAGCCAGGAAGTTTGTTTATTTATTTATTTAAAACATTTTTATGCCACCCCCATCGCAACAAAGCCTCAGAGCAGCTCACAACAAAAACAAAATACATAAATATAACAATTATACAAATAAAAATATTAAAATCTGGTGCATCTTGGCTTAAAATATTTAAAATCCTATAAATACAAATAAATTAACAATTAAAATGAGTTTAAATAAAAAGGTCTTAGCCTGGCACTGAAAAACAAATAACGACGGCGCCAGGCGGACCTCTCTGGGGAGCTCATTCCATAGATGGGGCGCCACCACAGAGAAAGCCCTCCTCCGGGTACTCACCCTCCTAACATCATTCACAGAGGGTTCCCAGAGAAGGGCATCTGTTGCTGACCTCAAGAGGCAGGAGGGCATATATGGACACAAGTGTTCCTTTAGATACCCAGGTCCCAAGCCGTTGAGGGCTTTATAGGTCATAACCAACACCTTGAATTGGGCCTGGACTTCAATCGGGAGCCAGTGGAGCTGATGGAGAACTGGGGTTATATGAGAACAATGCCCAGTCCCTGTCAGCAGCCTGGCAGCTCTGTTCTGCACCAATTGAAGTATCTGGACTGTCTTCAAGGGTAGCCCCACGTAGAGCGCATTACAGAAGTCTAATCGGGAAGTTACCAACACATGTGTCACTGTCGCCAGGCAGTCATTCTCCAGGAAGGGACACAGCTGATGGATCAGCCGAAGCTGAAGGAAGGCTCTCCTTGCCACCACCGTCACTTGAGCTTCTAGAGACAGCTCAGGGTCAAGGAGCACTCCTAAGCTGCGAACCCTGTCCCTCAGAGGGAGTGCAACCCCATTTAGGACAAGGCCCAAGTCCCCCATCCCAAGGCCTGAACCACCCACCAACATGACCTCCGTCTTGTCTGGATTAAGCTTCAGTTTATTGGCCCTCATCTAACCCATTTCCTCAGCCAGGCGCCGGTTCAACACAGCCACTGCCTCACCTGGATTGGTGGAAAACGAGAGGTAGAGCTGGGTATCATCAGCGTGCTGATGATTCCACAGTCCACACCTCCTAATGACCTCTCCCAGCGGTTTCATGTAGATGTTGAATAGCAAGGGGGACAAAATGGACCCCCGTGGAACTCCATGGCATAACTGCCATGGCACAGAGCTTAGTACCCCAGCACCACCTTCTGGAATCGGCTATTGAGATAGGAGCGGAACCACCACAACACGGTGCCTCCAACTCCCGCTAGACTATCCAGAAGGATACCATGGTCGATGGTATCAAAAGCCGCTGAGAGGTCCAGGAGAACCAACAGGGACACACTCCCCCTATCTTTCTCCCTGCACAGGTCATCATACAGGGTGACCAAGGCAGATTCAGTACCATACCCGGGTCTGAAGTCGGACTGAAATGGGTCCAGATAATCAGTTTCATCCAAGAGTGCTTGGAGTTGTCCTGCCACCACCTGCTCTAGCACCTTGCCCAGGAACGGGATGTTGGCCACCGGTCTATAATTGGCAGCCACCTCAGATCCAGGGATGCCTTCTTTAGGACTGGCTGGACTACCGCCTCCTTTAAAGGGGCAGGTACCCAACCGTCTCTTAAAGAGGCATTGACCACCTCCAGGATCCAGGTCCCAATCCCATCCTTGGCTTTCTTAAGTAGCCAAGATGGGCATGGGTCTAGTAAGCAGGTGGTAAGGCGTACTCGTCCAAGCACCTTGTCCACATCATCAGGCCGCAACAACAGAAATTCTTCCATTAATTGTGGACTCAAAGTTAAGAAGCAGTTAGTTAGCATGAACCTATAACCCATACTGCCAATCCTGAGGTACAAACCATAGCTTAATAGCGGAGCAAATGTTTTATGTGCAGACTGTTCAGATCATGGCATTTCTACCTGAAAGGATCAAGAAGATGATGGAGAAGACACTTGTTACTGAACAGCCTGCAGAACCCTGTCAGTCACAGAAGACAATTCTGAGCTAGACAGACAAATAGCCTGACAGAAGGATGCCTGAGGAGTTCATTTGTTTGTTAAACCCTCACATTTGTTTGCTAAACCTTCACATTCACCCAGTTTTCTTTTACAATATTTGCCACTGTTTTCCTGTGATGGCATCAATCATACTCTGCTGGGGTCATTCTGTTCCACAAAGCATTTCCAGAAAGATACTTCATATCCAGTTCTTCCATCATGTCTCTCCCATGATTAGAAATGACTAGGAAAAAGTTAAGTCCTAAATTTCAAACCCACTGGGAGATGAGAGCAGGAGAAAAAGAAGCCCGAAGGGGAAATTGCTCAGTATGAGAATACTCGATCTCCATCCTGAAGGCTGTTCCAAGTTCAATCTGTGGCACCCCCATGTAGGGCTGGGAAGGACCCACCTCTGTAACCTGGGAGGACCTTCATTGGTGGCCTTATCTCTAGACTAGGTGGAACTATGGCCTGGCTTGGCATTAGCTTCCCCTGATCAGCCACAAGTGAACAATAAGAGTCTCTGCTTTATCCCCAGAAGGTCAGGGACACCACCTAGGACTGGGAAAGCATCCTGCCTGAAAACTCTGAAGAGATATGGTCATCTGCATCAACAAAACTGGGCTTGATGTTCTCACTCAGTTAAGACACTTTCCTCTGTTCCACTGTCAATAGCAATGGAAACGTTTCAAAGCCTGTTACAAAGTTATTGAAAAGTAATCATAAGTTTGATGGCAGCTCTGAAGACAAAGTGGCTAATCTCTGGAAAAGGGGAGGAGAGGATTGAGCTGGTTTCACTAATGGATTCTTCCATTATCTGAGAGCTAACATCTTTTCAGTAATTATTGCAGATGAGTCCACCTCTGGTGTAATTAAGAAATGATTACTTAGAGAATGAAGTGAGCCAGGCTCAACCTTGTTTTCTATTTATTCCAAATCCAATGAAAAAGTTGTCAAGGATAATAGATGTTTTGTCTGAGGAAGCAAAAGGTGGGTTTTTTATATCAGGAAGCAAATAACTTGATGGGCAAGCATAGCCTTGGAATTTGGAAAATATGCTCAATGTGGTCTCTTTCATGAAGAAGACTAGTGGACAGATGGGTATGACGGGCCCTGTACCTCCACTGCCTTTGCATTTGTGAATCTGAACCTACAAAACAAACCTCTGATCCATGTTGGCTCCCTTCCCGGAGAGCTCAAAGCAGGAGATGTGAAAAGTGTCCTTAATGCTCCAACAATGCTACAGACTTCCAGTCCTCCTGAAATGAGCATCTTTTGAAAGGTCTCTCTGACCCTCCACTAAAAAACATCACCACCATCATCATAATACTGCAAACCGACCAATCGCTTGGGATATGGTGGTTCAGCAATAATAAGCTGCCACTAAAGGTATGACTTCCCTTTGAAAAGAATACTAATGAGGGGAGTTTGATGCATTCCTTGTTGTAGCTGTTCCCTGCAATTAATTAGCCATTTCACTTGAAGCACAAATGGAATGTATGAAAGAAATGTTTAGCCAAAGAACAGAATTAATGAATGCTTTCTCTTAGACCCAGCACAGTAAAAGATCACAATGGCCCTGAAAACACATATTTCCTTCTAATGCACTTGAGTTCAGCATTTAAATGGCAAAGACTAAATTTAGTCAGCAAGAAATAATGGGCAAGTGGGCTCCAAGGAGAAGAAGGAGTGAATGGGAGATGATGCAGACCCTTTTTCCCCTGGAAAATCATATTTTGCTGAGTCCACCTGATAGTTCACGACAGGGTTGCCCAGAGGGGATTCCTTGTCTTCAAGATAGATCCTGCTTTGCATGTCATGTCATCGTTTATTATATCTCTATACCATCCAATAACCCAAGATCTCTGGGCAATTTACAATTATTAGAAACCTTACAAATACAATATTGAACATGGTATAGGGAAAATACATGCAAACATACAAACACACACCACATTTACATTTGAATAATTTTTATAATCAACAATAGAAATCCAGGACCTGACAAAAGCCTGGGATGGTAGATGCTTGAGAGGAACTTGTGGGGACAAAACACATTTAAAATAATGTCTATTTTGACCTTTGATCTATTCTATCCATCCACCTTCGCCCCTTCATGGATCACGGCCTTGTCATGGCGAAGGGGCTTGTGTAACTCAATGAAGCTATGAGCTATGCCATGCAGGGCCACCCAAGATGGACAGGTCATAGCAGAGACCTCCAACAAAACGTGATCCACTGGAGAAGGAAATGGCAACCCATGGCAGTGCCCTTGCCATGGACTGTACCAAAAGGCAAAAGGATATGACGCCAGAAGATGAGCCCCTCAGGTCCGAAGGTGTCCAATATGCTACTGGGAAAGAACTTAGTACTACGTTGGCACTACTAGTACTAAGTACTACTCAGGTATGATCAATGATCAATCAATTCAATCATCATATTGGTAAATATGCTCATTCTGCAATTAGAAGCACACAAGGTAGAAGGGAGGGAGGGTATTTACAAAAGTTTCAGTGGAGAAAATGCAGAAAAGGCAGCAGAGTTTGTATCATCCTACCAGCAGAGCTTCACAGGATACATGAAAATAAGTTTAGGGAAAGAAATCAGTCTATACTATACTGTGATTTAGACAACACACACTGAGTTTGGGGGCTGTTTTTAAACAGGGTTGTTATTGAAATGAGGATTTGTGCATTGTCTGAACCCAGCCAGTGTATGAAACTATGTTTTGTTAACAACCTACGAAGAAAACAGATGGTTTATTAATGGGTTGGAACAGATCCACATTCCAATAACAACCCATGGTCAATCTATACTTAATCCTTCTGTGCGGGTTATCATGACACATAAACTGAACCAACCCAATCTGAATCAGAACTGCAGCTTGGAAATGGGATGGGTTAACTCTTTGCATCCCTACTGTAGTTCCATTCTGTATTTTTTTTTCATACAGACACACACAGAAAGAGAGAGGGGGGAGAGAGAGAAAGACTAGAATTTATTAAATGAAACAAATAAGTCAATGTTGTTGATGCAAATTGCAGGCATTGAGGGGTGTATTCTGGAGCTGGACAAGAGCTGGAGTAAACCAATGAAGACCTGTAGAATCTTCCTTCTGGACCTTTGTGCTGAAACCACAAAAGCCTCTAGCAAAATTGCAGGCATTGCTGCAGGGCTCTCGCAGGCAACCCTGCTTCCCCCTCTGTCTCTTCAAAAGCATTGGCTGGCGTTCTTTTAAACATTCTTAATTGCCAGTTTATGTTCCTTGGCCATCAATGTGAGTTGCAGCCTTGCTGCCCATGATGCAGGGAGAAGGATGGCAACCCTAACTGGAATGCTTTTCCTGGGTTATTGTGCCTATCTTTTCCTCTTTTTTTAAATAAGTTTTATTGTTATTTTTCTACTAACTAACAAAAAGAAACTAAAAATCATCAATCATCAAAAGTATCAGACCTACTGGGTCAGACCCCAGTACCTTTTTTTTTATAGTAATCCATAAACATATTTAAGTCTATGCATAGTCCCGTTTCTCTAGCCAATAATAAAAGGAATTCCAAGTTTGATAGAAGTCTGTATCCTCTTTCTTCTTCAGAGACAAAGTCAATCTGGCACAGTCCAAGATCTTTTTTAAAATCAGTTCATTGGGAGATGGTTCTTCACTCCTCCAATGTTGGGCAAATACAATCCTCGCCACAGTAATTACATGTAGAATCAAATACATTGCTTGATTATCAACATCATCAGGTACAATGCCTAATAAGAAAACTTCAGGTTTAAATATTAGAAGTTTTTGTAACATTCCCTCAAGCCATTTATGTATTTTAACCCAATATTTTTTTGCCTTGTCACAAATCCACCACATGTGATAAAAAGAACCCGGTTTATGCTTGCATTTCCAACATCCACTTGACATATTTGGAAACATCTTAGCTAATCTATTTGGTGATAGATACCATCTATAAAACCTTTTATACAGATTTTCTTATATGAGGTTGCTAATGTTACTTTAATATTTCTGTCCCACAGTTGTGCCTGCCTTTTCCTGAAAGGCCCATTTGTTTCAACAGCCAGCTGAGTATCCCAAGGAAATGCAAAGGACAGCCACTGCAGTGCAGTGGTTAAGAGCACAGAACTGGGACTCAGGCAACCCGGATTCTAGTCCCCACTCAGCCATGGAGCCAACTGGGTGACTTGGGCCAGTCACAGACTCTTATCCCAACCAATCCCACAGGGTTGTTGTGGTGGGGATAAGCCTGAGGGCAGCAGGGGGAGAATGATGTAAGCTGCTCTGAGTTTTCTGTAAGAAAAAAGGTTGGATGTAAATCTAATAAAAATAATAAAATAAAATCAGTGTCCTCACCAAGCAGTCTTTTGGAGGTACCTTATATGACTAAATGCTGACAAATCCTCCATAAAGGTACTGGATCCCTTGGTAATGTATACCGGAAGCCACATGCTTCTGCTAATCACTGCCTAAACATGCTTGTCTGCATTTAGTCATTTTATCAGCAGTGGCTGATAAAAAGGTGATGAAATTCTCCAAATGTTTGCATCTTCTTTTTCCCACCAAGCAACACTCTGCGCTTGTGCTCCCATGTAGGAGACTTGTGGCACAAAGGCTCCACAGCATCTGCTGAAAGCACTTGTCTCCCTTGCATGTGGTATAAACCTTACCCTGTAGGTATAACAAGGGTCTGACAGCAGCTCATTGCAGGGCAGCTGGGAAGTGCTTTTCCCAAGCAGGGAGAGATGTTGTCACATATTGCAGAAAACAGCACCGTCAGGCTGAGTTGTTATGACAACATTGCAGGTGTCAGAAACCTCACCCAACTGAAGCAGTTGTGGAGAAGCTGAGGGGACAGCAGGACAGGAGATGTGTGATGTAGCCGTAAGTCACAGCATGAGGGAAAGATACTCCTGGAATCTGGAGTCAGGCATCAGTGGATTTGAACTGGACTCCGTTTTCTTTTCCCTGTTAATCACTACACTTGTTCTGCTGAGAACAAGACTATTAGTGGTTATTACTAAGTCTGGCTTTGCCATTAGCTGGGGTGAGCCAGCTATTTTTGGCAGCAGAAGCCAGTAGGTAGAAAACTACTGTGAGGTGATGGGGGGGGGGGGCAAAGGGGGGTGTCCTGGAAGGGGGGGGGGGGGGTCTGTTGCCCTCGGTGCACTGTCCTGTTGCTAGCACTGAGCTAAGATGCAACAGCTAGTGACTGGACAGGGAGCACAAGGGAGGAATCTTGCCTTCAGCTTGGATCATACACTGTCGGGGCTATTTGGACATCATGAACAAAGGCTAGGAATAAAGTTTCCCTCCCTGCTCTGTGTCTTCAGTGAACATGATATGTTCTGGGAAACATCAGAAAAGTCTCGTTGACCATGGACACACAATAATCAAAGTGTCAGACAGGCTGGGATCAGGGGTACAATGAATTCCTCTAGTGCAGAATCCAGCCGTTCTGTCCACAGGCAGGACTGGCCTAACCATGAGATCTTGCTCATATCAAAATGTAGGACACGGAGTAAATAGTTCAAGCTGCGACAACCCAGATTCAGGCTAGATATCAGGGAAAGTTTCCTCCCTGTCAGAGCAATACGACAGTGGAACCAGTTTCCTAGAGAGGTGGTGAGCTCTCCCACACTAGAGACCTTCAATGTGAAACTGGACAGCCATCTGTGTGGGATGGTGTTAACTGGTGCCCTGCAACAGCAGGGGGTTGGATATGACGGCCTTCATGACCCCTTCCAACTCTACTATTATATGTTTCTGTGATTCTAAGTACAGCCTTCTCCCCACCTTTTCAGACTTTTCAGAGTGTTATTCAGATTTAGTGAAATTTATTCAAACTGATTTAAAATGCACCTCCCCAAACACATGAAAATAGTTATTGGAGATGTGTGCAGTTCTGGGGCAGGCTGCTCATTTTCAGCAGGGCATAATTTTACAAGTACAAATAATGCAAGTTCAGGACAGCGAAGATATCCGGTACCATCAATTAACATATAACACAATGAAAGACACAAAAGAGAAGGGATTTAACACATTTGTATATTCTTACAGAGAAATGATGTGTACGTTTGGAAAAGGACACATGAAAATACCTGTCAAAACCCCAATAAACAAAACTTGCGATCTCTTACAGAAATTTGAAGGTAGCTTTTGACAAGCCAAACTCTCAGCCTAAGCCTACTCACTTCCCACCCTCAATACTGGGATTATAATGTGATGTATCATGCAGGATGCATGTAAAGATTAAGATAATTATTAGCTCAAGTCTCAAAGATTTGCTATGTCTTCTGTAAGGAAGATTGAATCCTGCTTTGTGAATAATCACTCAAAAGGGCTACATAAATGTTAGCTGATATTAATGTTAACTTGGTAACTAACTGTGTAAATCTATTTTGAAACATGCTTCAACACATTATTTCTGGCTTAGGACTTGTAAGTTGTGCTCCAGGGTGAATTATCTGCCTGACTTACAACAGAAACTCTAATGAAAACACTGAAAGACAGCTTGCAGCACTGGTCCTTGCAGCACTGGTACCATTCAGCTTATGTGTTTTTGTCACTTCACTTTAACATGTCACATTCATTGTGTAGCTCTTATGCATTGTGGCAATAATTCCATTGTGCTCATTATAAGCTCTTACAAGGCTTAGTTGATGGGCACTGGAACACGTTTGGGTCTCCTGTGTGGATGTCGTTCCTATTATATAGATCTGCGTGCAGACTGAAAAGGACTCGGAGGTAAGCCCTCCCACATCCCGATAAATACGCATAGGATAGCAATCTGGATTTAATTCCAGTGCCAACCTTCATCGTGGAATGGGGAGGACAACTTTAATTTTCAAGGAAACGTCCTTCCATGCCAAAGATTAATCTCATTGGGTCCCATTAAATGATTTACTCAGGGCTTTTTTTGTCCTAGAACGCACCGGAACGGCATTCCAGCACCATTTTGTCCAATGGATTTTATGAAGTGATTTTGAATGGCGTAGCAGATCAGCAGCAAACATCATTAACATAGTGTCTGAAGGCTGCTTTTGTGTCTCCTATCTGCTATCTGATAGTGAGATAGTGAGGGCACTGCTCGGCTTGGGACGCTGCTCCGCTGTTCGGCTTGGGATTGGTGTGTGTGGTCTCACCCTGAGTGCTTACTGCTGGCGGTGACGTGAGTTCCAGCACCTTTTTTTTTTTTACAAAAAAAGCACTGGATTTACTTAAAATGAATATGCATTTTTGTTCTCTTGCATTTATCTTTTCCATCCCAGGTTATTTCCAACTTACTAATGAAGTAACATTCACATTGCCTTATCTTCAAACAGTGAACCATGCAAAATTCAGTATTTAACACTACCAGATTTCAGTGGGTTCAGCTATCTGTTGCATTGAAAGGACCACAAAGTACCCACCCTTCCATATAGGAGAGGGGTGGATGAAAAATGGACAGCTTAATTTAGCACCACAAACATGGTTGAATATATACAGTTCCAAGCCAGACTTCCAGGACTGAAGCCCTTGGACCCACTCCTTGGCTCCATTTGGATTTCCCTCCAATTAATTAAACATCAAAAAGAAAAAGAACATCACAACTCAAGTTCTGTCTGTTCCATTTATGGAAAAATGTGTGGATGTTGGTTAAGTCTTAGCTTAAAGCAATAAAAAGAAGAAAATCCTCATCCACTACTCATTCTCCAGTTTACAAGCCCCCCTTTCTCTCCTACCAACCATACCAAACATATCTTGATCATAGTCTGTCTATAATATCCCTTCCCTTCCCTTCCCTTCCAGTATTTTACAGAGGATAATATGGTCAGGCTACTGGCAAATTTATTTTCAGGGCCATCAGAAGACATTTATCCTATTTTCCCCTAATCAAAACTAAGAACATGTCAATAAGTCACAAAAGTTGAGATTAGAACAATGTAGGATTAGAACAATGAAAAACTGAGTAAAATTAAAACTGACATATTTACATGTCGCTAAATTTGCAGTCCTATGGACTAATTCCTTTTCTACATTTATACTTCAGCTTTTCTCTATAGCCAGCCTATATGTTGCCTGTATTTGTACCTCACAAAAGCTTTGGAATGTAGGTTAGACTCATCTGCCAACTTTTCTAAGACTGAGCTAATGGTTGAACAGGGGTTGGAACCAGGCTTCCTTAAGGTCTGTAGTTTTCCTGACTGAACATTATGTCACTGTGATTTGTCTAGCTTTTGGAGGGAGTGGGAGATTATAAAGGGTTGAATCCCATTTTGGAGAATCCCTAGAGAGGGCAGTGCAGTACACTGGTGAGATACATCAAAAGCAAAAATGGGAGTGGGGAATTAAAACAGCAAAAATACCAACACATTTTAGTTTAAAACTCTTACTGTTAACAACTAATCCCCAGGAGGAGCACCTCAGCCTTTAATTATGGGGAAAAGTGGCACAAAGGCTGGGAAACCAGCACAGTTTTGATGGTTTGTGGAAAGAGTGTGTGGAGTGGAATTGTTTTTTGGAAGGCCACAGGTCCAGGAATATGTGCATCCCCCCACTACCCTGCACGGAGAGGGTTTATTATGGACACCAAACATATGGAATCTGCATCTCAATAAATGTCTGGTTCTGTGATAGAGTTGACAATAAATAACCCAGAAAATAAATTAGTTTTCTGAATGTAAAAAAAATACTTTTTTCTGTTTGGCTTCACATGTCACCCCACACACTTTTTAGTATTGCTTCTGTAAGGGTTTTCAATGCATACTTTCCCTTTCCATCCTCCTCTTTTTCTGTATGAGAAAGGCATTTTTCTCTCCTGCTTTGGTGGGCCCTCCGTCTTGTTCACTTCTATTTTGTTTTCCCTTCCCTCATACCCTTCACACTGCGCTACTCATGCTTTCTGACAGGGCATGTATGGAGAGCCCTGTGAGCAGGAAAACGTCACAGCCAGGAATTGCAACATACTGATTGGGAAAAGAATGTTCCCACCACAGACTGCAAGGACAACACTTTGCAGTCCAGTGGGTGCATTTCAAGCCCTAACATTAAGCATTGCCCCAAACTCAAGCAGGTGGCCTAGATCCCCACAGAGCCATCTAGGCATTCTGGCCATCTGTTGAGGGATTAGTTCCACCACTCGGTGGTCACTTAAATGATTATGAGAAGAAAATTAGAAGAGGTTGTTTAATAGCAATAAATGGGACTATTCTGTTGAACCTTTCTTTTTTGCTGAACAGTAAATGGGATTTAAACATTCTAAATAGAAGAAAAGGAGAAGCGGGAAATGGAGAAGGGAAATTTATTATTATTATTATTATTATTATTATTATTATTATTATTATTATTATTATAACATTTCTATGCCGCCCCTTGCTGAAGCCTCGGGGTGGCTTACAACACAATAAAATACATTGAAATACAATAGAACATAATAAATTACCACTAAATACAAAAATACAAAAAATACACTGAGATACAAACGTAATAATATAAAATTAAAATTAACAGTATAAAATAAGTAAATAAAGAATATAGGAGGAGAAAAGAGAAGGAAGAAGAAGTTGCCCTGGCCAGATCATATATTTTAACAATTAAAATGATGTTTAAATAAAAAGGTCCTTACCTGGCACCAAAAAAATTTATCAAATAGATTTCACTCCACCTTTCCATTTCCATGGTGTCCTGTCAAACAAAAGCTACATGCTACTTTGCCTGTGCAACAAAATAAACACATACTGCTGAAATATGTGAACCAGTTTGGACTGTATGGAGGATAATACCAGCTTTTCTGCAGGCAGACATACTTTGTGATGAAGGGAGGTGTATGTGTGCACATACACCCATAGAAAGAGAGAGAGAGAGAGAGAGAGAGAGAGAGAGAGAGAGAGAGAGAGAGAGAGAGAGAGAGAGAGAGAGAGAGAGAATGAGAGAGAGAGCGCAAAGGGGGAAGAGAAAAACATGTCTTGGAGAGTTACTGGTTCTAATTTGACTGGGCGATCACTTATAGATGGCTGAAAAACAGTAAATATGTTACAAAAAAAGGGGGCACCAAATTGTGTATAATGTGTTCACACCATGTACAGACTTCCTTGAGAGATTTCATAGATTTAGATCTATAAATAAAGAATTCTCACAATTTAAACTGAGAGTCGCGGTTCCTTCGAACAATCAGCAGCCACAGACCATTTTCCTTACAAACGTTCTTTATTGCTCTCAAGTACAAATTACTCAGAACAGATCTCTGAGCATGCACAGAGTGGTTTACTAAAGGTAAATCTAGTATTTACCTCCAGGAAATCTCTGATGAATATGCCCGGGCCCTATCCCATTGGGTGGGGCTCTCTGAAGGTGAGCACATCTCCTCTCTGCAAGCTGCTCATTTAACTAGTCCTTCTATCTCTGCTGACTCCTTGCCATGTGGTCAATAGCAAGGAGGAGGGTTGTCTGCATCCAATAATTCGTTATACACAGAGCCCCCTCCCACTGGCTGTACGTCTTGGCCATTTCTAGGAACTGCCTGGCTCAGAGGAGCATCTGGCCTTGAGATTATCGCCTCCTCCTCCTCCTCCTCCTCCATCTTCGAATGTTGTCCTAGTCCATCCTCCCCAATCTCACTGAAATATGTTTCACTTTCTTATTTCAAATTATCTGGAATGCTGTCAGCAGTCCATGGAAATGATTGCCCAAGTCCACCATCATCCTTCTTACAGAGATACAGAAATACAGTCCATCTCCACAGATTCTGGAAGACTGTGAGCTAGTGACCTTCTTGCTTCCTGTTCAGTCTGCAGTCCATGTGGTGTTGAAGGACAACTTCAAGGAATACTGCTTCCTTTTGATAGTTTTGTACCTTTCAACTGAACTTGGACTGAATAGCCCTTTAAACATAGGACACATCCAAAAGAGGCGATAATCATGTGGCAGCTCTTCAAATAGAGAACTGTCCTTCATAAAGAGCAAACATATCCACCCTGTCAAACCTCCTCACCCGCATGACTCATTTTCCGCTTGGAGGTCCTTTGCTTCTTTGTTTATCTCACTGTGGGTAAAGACATTTTTCTGAGGCTTTGTTTGTTTTGTCTGAAGCCCTCCCACCCAAATTACTTCAGTTTCTGCCTGTAGCAAATGTTCATTACAACCACTGTCTATCCAATATTTTCTGAGAACAATAAAGAAAACTAGGACAAATCTATTAATTAATGGACCTGGAGTAGATCTATGCTAATGGTATCATATGGGAGTCGTTATAGCAGATTACTGGGATGATCAAAAAGAACAAGCAGTCGAAGTAAGTGAACGTTTAAATCTGGGAAGTCAAGGACCTTCCCAATGGCTTGAGAAAAAGAGCATTGTTTCCTGATATCCGTTTTGCCTTCCTGCAAAAGCATAGCACTCTTTGACTTTCCAGGGAGAAATTTTCAGGCTGAAAAAAAGTTTGTGTGGGAGGGGAATGTCAAGAGCCATTCAAGTTGACAAAAATGTTTTGTTCCATAGAACTATTGGAGGTCAGAGACAGGTCTACATCTTTAAAAAGGATTGATACTATTTTTCCCCACCTCTGAAATGTCATAACATAAAAAGTTGGGGATGATTTGTATTCCTTCCATATGCCATCTTGTTCTGAATAAAAATGTCCACAGCCCCAGGAGACCAGTATTTTTCCCAGCATGAAGAGTCTTGCAATATATCCAGAAAGACAACACTTAAAACAAGAAGCCATTTGCTAAAAACTTGCCTTTTTGGAGGCTGCTTGAA
The DNA here is from genome assembly GCF_004798865.1 of Varanus komodoensis. Classification (NCBI taxonomy): domain Eukaryota; kingdom Metazoa; phylum Chordata; class Lepidosauria; order Squamata; family Varanidae; genus Varanus; species Varanus komodoensis. Next base: position 5,948,826 of record NW_025335549.1, read on the forward strand.
GCCACAGGATGCAAACCCATGCAAATTATGAGGCATGCTCACAGGCTCACTTGTCTTTAGCTGTGCTTCCCTTTCTTTGCATAAAGTGTAGGGATCAGAGAAAATTTCATTCCCGTTCATTTGATAAGAATATACGAATATTTACAACGTTGTCCCTATTTGGACAAAAGAACTGGAGTTTTAAACAAGGACTACGATAGGAGAATGGAAACTGAGAGTGTTGATCTATTGCCTCTGGATGGCATGGGGTGTGCAGAGGATAAAATATTGTGAAAAGAGAACAAGCTTCAGCCTTGGTTCCTGGAATCTATATTTGGCTCCTTCCACCCCACACCATCCCTATGGCCACTGTGGAAAGAGGCATGTCAGCTGTTTCTGCAACATCACAAGAGTAACCTCAGAGAAGAGCTTATGGTGGCATTCCTGTAGAAGAGACCACTGCTGCCAAAATATGATGCACCATGGCAGCACCACCAAGATACAACCTAGCCTGATGGTGACCCCTTCCTTCCTTCTCTGAAGTAAAGGAGACTTAGATAGCAAAAATTAGCTTTCTGGTTGCTATACATAGAGAAAGGAGCAGCTAGCAGCTAGAGAAAAGCATCCTCCAAACTGAAAGGGTTAGAGGAAGCCCCAGTGAATTTCAGCCTTAAGGATTGATCTATCCAAGCCCAGGGAGTTGAATGCATGCTTCTTAAAAGCCTCAGTTTGAATCCTTCTTTATCCCACTATGCTTGTGGTGCCGAACTTCCTTCCTTCCTTCCTTCCTTCCTTCCATCCATCCATCCATCCATCCATCCATCCTTCCTTCTCACTGGCTCTTCATCTTTAACAACTATATGGCAGGCAGGTATGACATGGTCATCTCTATGCTGGGATATTGTTCCTATTGAATTTGACTGGTGCAGGTGGCTGAGAATTTTGTCTTAGCATGAATACACATGCCTCAGCATTTGCAAGGATCTTTATATTTTGGATGGAAAGAACTTGACAGGGAGGGGAGGGGAGGGGAGGGGAAGCCCTCCACTGAAGATCATAATCGGATATGGAAACAGGTCATTCTTCAACTACCCTGATCTTAAGCCTGGATTCAAAGGTTAAAACTGTAACCAGACTCATAGATAAAATAATCAAATTATTGTTTATTGTTTGATTTGGCCAGTCACTTTCATGATAACTGAACTTTTAAGCCTTTATCATTTCAATCAGTTTCCTCCAGGGCTCCAGAAAGCTCTTCTGAGGAAACATCCTTTCTCTTGGATCCAGACACAAAGAAAGGTCCTTGAGCTCTAGTACTGGAGCAATGAAACACAATAAAAATACGTTCACATTGCAAACAGCATGATATAACAAGGGGCGGGGAATACACTTTTGCTTTGTATTGTGCCCTTGTTAAGTGCTAAAACAGATTTTCATTGATTGTGTGCTCCTCTATATCTATGTGGCTGTAGGATCACATGCTTTCTGGCTGTTCTACCCCCAAGCCATAGAACAGAGACCCATTCCACCAGTTGTCAGAGTTCAGGTGCAAAGCCGATACATAGAAGGATGTGTTAAAAGGATGCAGCTTCAGTCATAGCTTAGTGCAGCTGCTGTCCATTCATGCAGGCACAATTTCGCTCAGCTACAGTTCTGTCTGTAGTCCAGCCTTGAAAATTTTCCAGAGAATCCTGAAGTTTTTTGTAAACCTATCAGGCAGTTCTGCATGAAAAGTTCAGCACTGGCAAGCAATGGCAGAAGTGAACCAGTCCAAACTTCCTGAAACTGCATATGGACTTGAATGCAGTGTATGGTGAAAGTCTGTTCACTTACAAAAAATGTATTCTGTGGACTTTCCCCAACATATTGTTTGCATACATTTGAAAAACATGCATGGGAACCTTGTATACATCTGAAAAATGCACACAATGATGTTTTAACCCTTGGGATGAAACATTTATTTACAAATGTTTACACTTGAGTTTATTTTGGAAAATAAGCATGTAAATGTACATAAATCTTCATGTAACAGAAATCTTCATTATCTACAGCCTCTAGCGATATTGCTCTGTGTGATTTCTAAAATCAGGTAAGAGTTCTAATTGTGTTTTTACTGTTTCATCACCTGTCTGTCATGCTAATAGAAGAAGGAGCACAGAGATTATTATAGTCTTACTGGGTAAGACCAGGAACCAGTATAATATAAGAACAAACAGGAGGTATTTCCTTCAGCCAGTCTCAGTTAGGAAAACTTGCACTTCTGTTTCGAACTAAGGTGTATGAGAAGGCATCAAAGTCAGTCCAAATAATATATTGCAGCCATTTAATCAAGATTTAGCAGGATTATATCAGGTCTTTAATGAGTTCTCCTTGCCTTCTGACCCAGTATAAGTCAATACGGAGCACTTTAAGTTCCATATTGCCTTGTTATCAGAAAGTTCTGGTGCTTACTTTTGAAAGGAAAAGTTTTGATTTTTATGGGTTTCCAAAAATGCTCAAATTCATCAAATAGAAATATCTTTCAAAAGAAAGGTTTGCCATGTTAAAATACTTGAACAACATATCGTGGTGATTTCAACATGTCAAAAATTGCCAAAAAGAATCAGCCTTACTTTTCTGCAAGTATCTTTTCCACATAAACAGAATTTTTCAAGCCTTCCTTCACCAAATCACATTCGAATGTGAAACACATAAGCCAACCACTCAAAAAATGTTCAAAGCTTGAATATATAAAATAAAATGAGATATTCATTATATACATCCTTTGCTTCTAGGCATCACAGTAGCATTATGGGAATCATGGAGAATATCAATAAAATGATTAGGAAGGCATATCCAGCTCAGGCCAGGGACACAAGAAGATTTGATGTGGACGCAGCACACATTCGTGTTAGTTGCTGCTCGTGCCAATTTGTTCTCCGTCCCACTCTAGCCATCCATGAAAATCATTGCAGGTTTCTTTAGTTCATATAAGGAAGTTGCATCTCAGATCCTACTGGCTATAGCAACTATGCTCTCTATGGCTTTCCTTTACATTGAGTCATGCAGTGAATATATATACATGGTTTAAACTGCTGTGCTGCTGGGCTGATTAATCAAAAGGTCACCGGTCCAAACTGCACAACGGGGTGAGTTCCCGTTGCTCCATCCCAGCTCCTGCCAACCTTGCAGTTTGAAAACATGCAGATGCGAGTAGATAAAAAGGTACCACTTTGGTGGGCAGGTAACAGCGTTCTGTGCACTTCGGTGTTTAGTCATGCCAGCCACATGACCATGGAAACTGTCTGCGGACAAACGCTGGCTCCCCCGGCTAAGAAGCGGAGATGAGCACCGCCCCCTAGAGTCAGGCATGACTGGATGTAACATCAAGGGGAAACTTTTACATACATACATACATACATACATACAGTACACACACACACACACACAGAGAGAGAGAGAGAGAGAGAGAGAGAGAGAGAGAGAGAGAGAGAGAGAGAGTACATGAAAGTTGGGTGCCTTATAGAAGATCTTATAGGCAGATCACAGTATTTCTCTGATTATCCATAGAATCCACTATGTATCTGTTCAGAAATTAGTCCATTCACTTCAAAGGAGCTGGCTTCCAGGTACATTGAGGTGTAGTTCAAGTCTAACAGAATATTCTGTGGCTGCTGGGCCGTGCCTGGACTCTCAGTTATGAGGTTGGAAATTTGGATGTAGCTGGAGTTACTCACCTTTCCCACTCATTGCAGCCAGCATGGAAAGAACCATCCCAGCTGTGTCTCTGAGGTCAAGATTAGTCTCAGAGAAGGGCCCATGGGGGCATTCTGAGAAGCGAGGTGACAAGGTGATTGGTGCTGCTAAGAAATTACCTCTTCTGGCTTTCCATCATTTTCCTTCTCTCCTGCTTTGAGGCACCCCGAATGCACAAAATACATTCCTGTACATAAAGAGAATGAATTCCAACAGCATGGAATTCATTCACATCTCTTAGCCAAAGTCTGCCATTTCAATGTTTTGCCTGTACATCCCCAGGGTTCCCTAGGCTAGCCTCAAACATTAATGGCAGTGAAATTAACCTTGCCATTTTTAAATAATTGACCCAGTTTGTACCTCTTGAACTTTTCAGCAAGCTGCCACAGAGCTCAGTTGCAAAATCCACATTTTTAGAAGTTTTTGAATGCAGTTTATCTATTTGAAAAATGTGCATACACAAAATGTGCATATGTGAAAAGTGCATACAGAATGAGTATGTTTAAGGACGTCCCACCCACACAAAGCAACATCTCAGATATCTAAACCACTTGGGGAATATGCATGGCTTTTTAAAAATCCACAAAACACATTCCTGTACACAAATAGAATGAATTCCCACAGCATGGAATTCATTCAAATTCAAAAGAGAACAAAAATAGATTGCAATCTCCTGTGGAAATTTTGCAGAATTAACTTGACTTCATAATGTCATGTTAATTCTACAAAACTGTCATAATTTCAGTATGACTAAGATGGATGGTTCTGTGCATATGGACTTTAGGAGGGGCACAAAATTTATGTTCTGGGGCAAGTTTTGCTAATCACTCCAGACTATTTCCTACTGGGTGAAATGGGATGACAATGCAAGCTGTATTCCTTATGTCTTCTCTGATTAATTTTGCATTGCATTCAACTTGATGCAAGATGAAGCAAATTTAAATGCACTATGGCATTAATTCTCTTGTTCTCAAACATTTCCTTAGAAATAAGTACCTTCCTTACGACAATGGAAAAGCCTATAGACTGAGAAGAGCATGATCTCTCTCTCTCTTTTTCTCTGATTACTGGTCTTGTAGCTTTCTTTGTCATTTAGCAATAACTTATAGCATGAGGAATACGCTATGTAAGAGTCTATTAAATCTCTCTTAGCAGTTAAAAGCACATCACATTTTGCTAGATTCACTGCAGACGGAGAAAGAAACAATGACATTTCTCTACGTGGAAATGACTGTACTATTCAGACAATGGTACTTATGCCATTCTTCATGTTTTAAAATTCTGCTACATCAACTAAAGTGCCCTTGCCATTAAGTATACTTTACAAGAAACTTCCAAGCAGTCCCAAGCATTAAATATATATTCTGAGTTGCTGCAGTTTTCCCCTCTTCCAGTTGTACAGTTACCCTAATTATTAAATATTAAAATAGTGCTTTACAACTGTGGTGCCAGCCAGGTTGTTCTAAAGCATTAAGTGAGCTGCATGGAACGGTGGGCTTTTGTTTTGCCTTTTATCCGCAAGGGAAGAAATGGCAAGAAAGTATTTATTTATTTATTAGTGTGGGTGAACATGCAAAGTTCAAGTTTGTTCACACTGTCCAAATTCTTCTAAGCTCATTTTCAGTTGTGTTCCTGAATACAATAATCTCTCCTGCTCCTTTCACTGGTGAAAAGTAACTTTTTTCACTGGGTGGAGGGAATCAGTTTCTGTCTTATTGCTTCAACCTTTCCCATTGGAGAGAAGAAAAATAACATGCTTAAATTGCTCAGTTTTCATCCATAGTGTAAAGATTTGGTGGATAATAATTCAGAAATGCATTACCAGAAGTGCACCACTTAGTGTGAATGTAAGTTTGGGTAATTCAGGTTAAACATTCCCAAGAATTTTCTTTCTAATTGCAATTAAACTTCAGGTTGTAAGCAAGATAAGTTTGCATGATTTGCAAACAGAAACAACATTCCTGCACAGCCCTATTAATTTCGCCCATTTGCTCTCATAATTCAGTGCAAATTTCCATATAATGGAGATGAGAGATGATGAGCTTTGGCCATTTTCCTTTTTCTCAAGCTGATGTTTGTATAGGCTTGCCTGTGAGCATGAGTGTCAGCATCTGGGGTGCGGGTGGCTGGGCATGAGATCGGGGCACCAGGACCCAGACAACTGGTACACTCCAAGGGCCTATTCCAAATCAGTCAAGCAGTCCAGAAGTCAAGGCCAGTAAAAGAAGGACAAGGCAAGTCATTCCAAATGGCGAAGAGTAGCCACAGCCGGTCAGGAGTCAAAAACCAGAGAGACAAGCTGAGGAGAAGTGGTTCCCTGGAACTGGAGTGGAAGGGGAAGGCAGGGAAGGTGGGCAGGGTGCAGAAGCAGAGGAGGAGCGATGTGACAGTCAGAGTTTTCAGAAATGGCCTCTGGAAGGCACAGAGAAATCCAACAACATCAAAAACCCTTGTTGCTGAGGCAGCGTCTGAAGGAAAGAGCCTGATCTTATAGTGTGGGATAGTTAGATTTTTGTAATTTGATGGATGGGTAAGTCAGTTTGACTTGGCATTGGCTCAGTATTTACAAGCTTTCATCCCAAGCATTCAGAAAAACTCATTTGTTTTCTGGCGCTTCTTCCCCAGCTTGTAATGCTGATGGCTACATGCATGCCAAGCTCGTATGACCGCATGCATGCTGATTATCACGATCCTCAGGCATGCATGTATGCACACCAGGAGTTAAAGTTTAATTTCTTCGTCTCCACTCTAGGCAAGCCGGAAGACCTGATTTGAAATCGTTCTGGTTAAAATCCATTGCTGGCTGCCACTGAGTTATCACTCCCTGACTCTGACTGGGTGATTCATGCAAAGTGAGTATTGCCATATTTTGAGATTGGCAAGTCTTCTGTTTGTCTCATATCCTCAACAAATAAATACTCCTTAGATTAGGTCTAGGGGTCTCTCTCTCTCTTTCTCTCTCTCTCTCTTTCTCTCTCTCTCTCTCTCAGACACACACACACACACACAAACACACACACACACACACACACACACAATATTTTACATCAGGGTCAAAGCAAAAGTGTTTGCACAAGGACCACATAGACGGGAGGTTGGAATAGCTACATAATCCTCATTACATGGTGTTACCCACTGAGACCTGGAAGAGACTGAGTGCAGCATACAGGAGTGCAAATGAGACAGTTCCAAACGACTCGAGTAAATTATTTAAGCCAATCTCATGTTTAACCATTTTCCTCCTAGGCTATCTTTCTTGTTGTCTGTGTCCTAGCCACATAGGAATAACAGCAAATGGAAAGTCTTCAGTGAGGTGAGCTCAGATTCGTATGGAATACTTGCTGGCCTGGGATCCAGCATTGTCAACAGTTCCACGAAATGTTTACTAAAGATTTAAAGCATACAAAGATGGGAAGCATCCTACAGAAAGCATCACCCCAAATTAAGACATCTAAAGGCCAGGTCAGAGCAGAAGTTTTTGTTCAAGGGCATGGTAAATGGGATATGGCAGGCAGAAAACAAAGTTTTAGGAAGTCAAATAAGCCAAGACACATTCTTCAGTTTCCTGAATTAGCACTGGATAGAAATACAATTATCCTTTAGATTGGAAACTTCTGTCCATTCTGCAATGCATTCTTGGCTCACAATCACAGTCACTTAGGCCTAAAGTTTAACATCAAACCAAGCAAAGGAGAACTCACAGTCTGTTCCAGAATGGGTTGCAGATGGCGTTCAGAAGTGACATTCCACATACAGTATGAATGTGTAGACTAGGAGATTCCAAGTTCAAATTTTATCTGTGTCTTGCAGAATCTGAACCCCATATTTATTACCATGTATATCTTTGAACCTACATGTTTTCCTCTCCATCATCTATTCCAGCTGATGGGACAAAGAAAAGGTTGAGCTTCCACCCTGCTGAATTTCTAAACCTGCAGAATTTCACTTCCCTCTTGTGCTCTATTTCTCTGGTATCCATCTTGTATCAGGATATCACCAACTCAGTGTCCTTCAAAAATTATCTAAATTATTAACCTCTGGCTGACCTTCGTCAGTCTTGTATTGATCTGATTAACCCAACTGGATTGAGCAGCTTGCAGTCTCTCTCTCTCCGCCGCCAAACCCTCAGGATTTTAAAATTTCCATCTAACTCACTTTGCTCAGTAGCAAAAGCAGATGGTCAAGTCATTTTTGCCCATCTTCCTTTGAAATGTATCTTCATAGCACTGGAAGTTAAAGCAATGAGCAGATTCCTTGCAAAATCACTTTTACATCCTTAAAAATCACTTAAAATCACTTTTAAGGAGAAAATACATTGTACAGAAACAAACAGAAATTAAGCTGAGCCTTCAAAGTCTTTGGTTAATACACAGCATTTCTGAAAGACCATTCAAGTCCTATCCCTCCTTCCACCACATGCACCACAAACCTCCTGCTGTGAATGTAGAAGAAATAACAGGTAATGCCAAAAGTGGTGCAATTGAGTGCTTAAGGTGTAATTCAGCTTGATGGTGGTGTTATCATTATTGCAGGATCTGGCTTTTTGTGCAAAAATGTCCAGCGACAAACTGTGGTGACCTAGCTTCAGGCCTCACATTCAGTTGACTAATAAGTATTATTCTTGCATGTGCAAATTGCTCTATTATTCATGTTTTTCATTGTTTTGAAATCTGGGCTACTGCTGTGTATGCAAGAAGATCTTGTGTCTCCGGTGACTTTCAATTTGTTTTTCTCAACAATGCCAATAATTTTACTTTGTGAGAATGTGCATGTCTTTTGGAATCATTGCAGTTGCATTTACTGGCACTCTGTAGGCCCCAATCTGATGAAAGATACGTTAATCAAGTTATCGCATGTGTTTTATTCAGTTTATCAATTATACTATCAATTATAATTGCATAAGTTCATATGGTAAAACACTATTTCTGAAGTATGACAAATAAGTTTTTGTTTTTAAAGAATGTGCATGGATTTGTTGTATGATAGGCAAGCAGATGGCATGTAGTTCATGCTGATTTCACACATGATTGTAAGTCTATTTCAACCAATTTCCACATCTTTCCTATGTATGTATGTATGCATGAATGCGTGCAATTTTGTGCTGAGGACTGCACACACAGAATTGAAAAAGTCAGAATGATTGTGCCGCAGTACACACTTAGTTTAAAAAGATGGCCCTGTGTCATTGTGAGGTCATTTACCTGCACGGAATGAGAGAGTCTCTTCTCTTTCCCTAAGAGAATGAGGCAATGGGTGTAGAGGGATCTCTCTTCCAGTTTCCATGTTGCCCCAAAGAGGACTGCCTCCTGTCTTCCCCCTCAAGTTTGTTCAAGGACTCTCTCTTTATCAGAAAGAAAGTTCAGGAGTAGGACAGGCTATCTTGATTAGTGTCACTAACAGCTCCCTCAGAGATGATGGAGATGATGATTAAGATGATATGCAAACTATGATGCTCATGAATTAGTTTTCTCTGTTCCTGCCCATCCTTATTGCACATTCATTTTTAATTTATCCTGCAATATCGAACACACAAATAGCTGCTTTTGGCCTACATTGTCTCTAGAAGCATATTGTCTTTTTAGGTTTGTAATGATTGGAGAGCCATCTGCTCTGCGGGGCTTTAAAGGGCCCTGTTTTATTTTCAGCATTGCTGCACCATCTTGCAGATTCATGTACAGACTCATGCACTGCACCACATTGTAGACTCCCTTTGTCCAATAAAGGACTAAACCAATCAAAATGACAGAAGGCGCGCATTAGACGGGGCTGTTGCCGCTGAGGGAAAGCTATTGAAATAACAAGATCCAGATGTTGGACCAAATTGAAGCTTATCCTCCCCTGAAACCCCCAAATTGTGTCTGATATGTAATGTTTCATATACAATGATTGCTTAATTTGTGAAATGTTTGCTTTTCCAGCAATACAGAAGGAAAAAGAATGAGCACCTGCGAAGAAAACCTGCTTTTCAAAGGTATTGGAATGACATCTGTATTGCATAAGTGTCAGAGAAATATAGCAACTCATTACAGATTCTGACAAATACATTGCTTTGGACAACCCCCTCCCTTTTATTTTTATTTTTACTTTTTACAGAACTAAAAGGGGATGCCTAATTAGATATATGACTGTATTATCTCTTTGATCATTTGACTTAATAAATGATGAGCAATGTTCTACACTAGTCTTTCTCAACTTGAGGCCTTCCAGAAGTGTTGATTACAAAATCCCACCATCTCCATGTTGAACAGACAAGGAGCTGGGAGGATGCCAGGTTGAAGGAGACCACCTTGCCTTTAAGTCTGCAATCCCAGAGATGACGGAGCAAACATATGTCAGTAGGTGTTACATCGTATCTTCTTCTGCACCTCAGTCTCTCTACCTCTTTCTTTCATTGTGTCATGCGGGACCTTTGAAGAGGCGGGGAAACCTCAATGAAGTCAGTGTGTGCTTTCAAACTATAGATTTCAAACCTGGTACCTTTTGTATGTATAAGTGGGGAAAAGGGAGCTATCTCTGCAAGATTTTGGTCACATAAACTTGTGTGTGAGAGACAGAGTGAAAGGGAGAGAGAGAGAATATGGAAGATGGGTGCTTTATAGCAAAGACATGTCCTGTAGTTCTTTGAGGAAAGCACTGTTTTATAATGCATGTGACACATTTTACTACACAAACAGGGACAAAACAAATATTACTTTAACTCTTCTGCTAACTGCTGTATCTTATCCCCAGCCCCACCCCGATTCATACATCACAGTCAGTACAAGGAAGTTTTTAAAGTACTTAAAGAATCCCCCACCTGCCCACTAGGGTCCTCGTCCCGATTGGTGGCACTATATACTATTGTGGAAAGGGGACTGGCTGCTTGCGCAACAGAGATTTAATACTTTCAACAGGGATCCTTAACTGAGTGGAAACTCTTGTTCCCAGATTGGGATAGGGTTTTTTTTGGGGGGGGGGCAGGGAGAGAGAGAGCTCACAGTGAAAAAGAAAAGTGAGTGGAGAGGCAAGAATGACCTCACAGCACCTGGAACAGAGGGCTGGATAGGTCTTGTGCACACAAGCTGAAGATTGTTAAGCATTTGATCCTTTACTGCGGTCGTTCTTGATCTGGTAATGCAGTGGTATTTGTCATTCGTAGTAAGAGCCATCTATGCAACCGGAAATCTTCACAATATGCATTTGCCTTGAATCAAGCTTTGAAAATGCCTCTAAAATTAATTATTCAACATTCTTATGTTTTATTGTGGGTTAACAGGATAATGGAAAGCTGCCTCCACATATTTTGTTGTAGATGCTTAGGCAGTTGGATCCAGTAACAACAACTGCTTTTAATAATGCATTTTGCCTTCCTTTCTCCCCTTTCATTAAAGCTACAATTGCTTTACCTTGTTATGCGACCTGTCAATGACACTCAGTGTGCAATTTTTATACCAGCTGGAAGAAGAAGTGTTTTCATATCTTTTGGTGCCTTCACCTTTTGTGACCAATGCCCCCTGCATTAAAGAAATAACTGCACATCTCTTCATAAAAACAAAGATCAATTAAAGCTAAAAAATTAGACCTAGTTGTATTTTTATATGCAGAAACATTACCACTGAAGCACAGAATTGGGATGGGAGGAATTTTAGTTTGATTAATTTTTGTATGAATTTAATAACATTTTCAGATTTCTTCTTATGCAGAAAGAACTTGATCAAAAATGAATGTGAAAAAATTGCTGGACAAATTTTTAGGGCTTTGAGTAGTGAATGTGTAAAAATCTGGGTTCAAATTCATATGTATTTAATTATGTTTATGGTGCTATATTAGGGTTACCATAATCTAACTGCCTGCCTGCCTGCCTTCTGTTGATTTTCCTGATGCATTATTCATCCTTCTCTTTGGCACCTATATGGTAGGCAGGCCTAATCAGGGCAAATGCATTTTAGTTTGTTTTGTATCAAAACAAATACCAAGCTTAGTACATTTCTTCCTATTTGGGGTGGAAAGGAATCAAACTGGGAGGAAAAGTCAGATGTGGGACAAGGGAAATTGACTAATTTAGGTGAGGAAAACAAAAGATCTCCAAGAACTATCTTGGTTCAAGACAAATAACAGTCTTTTTTAGCAATTTCAGAGGGCAGTGTGTCTATCAAAGGCAGGTATAATAGACAAATGAGCTCTGCAGGCACCAATGTACCTGTAGCCACCTTCCTGGCTACCTGTCCGTGTGCACTGCTTTTTCTCACTTTGGAAAATCAATCACTAAAGAGACTGTTTGCCCAACAGCACCTGGAATTATTAGAAAATAGGCTTCCATTGGTGTTTGGTTCAAAGGAGTTGCTTAGTGGCTTGGGGCTCAAGCTACTGCAGTTCTGTTCACTGTGTTGCACAAGCAGAACTTGTACCACCACTTGCACAAGATAAAGTTATCAGTAAAGACATCCCCTTGCACAAGAAGGTACACACACTCGACAAGAAGATGCACTTGTTTCCAGGATGAGACAGTTGGTGAATCTTCCTCCTGGATTCCAAAAGAGAGCATTTCTGTTTCATACACAAACACTCCAACAGTGGCTTCCAGCTCTGACATGGTAGTTTCAATGTTTGTGGAAGCCAAGTTTTGCCATGGGAAGCTATCTTTTTATTGATTGATTGATTGATTGATTGATTTATATCCTGCCTTTTTCCGACAAAGGGCTTAAGGCAGCTTACATCATTCTCCTCCTCCATCTTATCCCCACAACAACAACCCTGTGAGGTAGGTTGGGCTGAGAGTCTGTGACTGGCCTGAAGTCACCCAGTTGGCTCCATGGCCGAGCGGAGACTCGAACACAGATCGCCTGAGTCCCCGTACCAGCTCTTAACCACTACACCACACTGCATGGGCTTTTCAGCTTGCTGTTTTATGAAGGCTTCTGCTTCCAGCCTCTTTGTGGGATTAAGGTTGATTATTTACACATCCTCCACACCCATAAAGTTGTTTTTGTTGTTGTTGTTAATCTGCCTTTATGTTCCGTTGCTCAAGCACAAGTCACCCAGTTGGCTCCATGGCTGAGCGGGGACTCGAACCCAGATCGCCTGAGTCCCAGTCCCATGCTCTTAACCACTACACCACACTGGCTGTGTGTCATTCACAGCACAAACAAATGCCCTGGACCAAGTGTGTAGAAAAGGGATGCCTCTTGTGCAGCATTTTTGTGGACTCAATTCTCTGTGAGAGCCTAGATGGACATCCATGGTGTGTTGGATTCATGGCTGCAAGAAGCAGGCCAGAGTCCAGAGAACCAAGCCCAAGGATTCCAATGGATTCCCACCCTCACGCATTTCTCACACACCCCTGTCCATTGCAAACAGTTTTTGGCGGTGCCCAAAATGCTTTCTAAAATTGCTGGATATGTCCACATATCCCAGCAAAATTACCTACTCCTGTTCTAAGGTGCATCTTACCCTCTTAATAGGCCATTTATATCCCTATTTTATAGACATGGAAGCAAACCTGGGAGAAAGGGAATTTCCAAAGAATTTCCACTGAATCCATGAATTTGCTATACCTTGTCACTCTGAGTTGGATCCAGAACACCTTAGCTGCACATAAGCCCTAATGAATCAGTGTGAAAAACAAACATGGCAAACTGAAGTTACATCATTTTCAAAAGGAACTCAGTTCCAAACCTCTAACTCTAACATCATGCTTAATTTCATATTGGTTCGTAACTGAAACATAGATCTGGTACACCCAATTAAGTTGTTTTCATTTATTGGGTGGTGTTTAGGGTTTCTGTGCATCATTCTTCTTGATGGTTTTATAGCTGCATTGTATTTTTTTCCATTGATTTGTTGTTCTCCGTTTCAAAAGAATTTGCATTCAAAGGTGGCTTATAAATTCTAGGATAATGATTAAGAAGGCTGTTCTCTGAAGCATTAAGATACAAGAATGAGTGAGCTTACCATCAATCAAACGCTACAGGTGTTCCTGTATTGTGTCACTTCAAAGGGTGACTTCATTTCAGCTTGTCCAAGCATTGTCTCCCATCAAAGAAAGCACTCCATGATCAAATCTCTCCTGCCTACTCCATGTATCACTGTGCTCAGTTGGCCATTAGGGATTGGGCCAATATATAGTGCCTTCCTCCTTCTGTACAATCATGGACAGGAAAACACAATGTGATACTACTCTGGGGACACACATAGAAACATAGACACAGAGAGAGTCAGAAGGGGTCTCCTGGGCCATCTAGTCTGACCCCCAGCTCTGCTCACGACATGCCTACCATGTGCATGTCGAGCTTATCCTTGAACAAGTGAGATTACATCACATTATGAATTACTCTTCATCATATTCACTGGGGAACTGAGGGGGAGGGAATTCATCATTTGCATGTTAATCACCAAGGTAAAAGTTGCATACAGATCAACTCTTTTACTTCAACTGGGAATTCAAGTTATGCAGATAAATGTGTGGACTGATCCATCAGAACAAGTCAATTCAAGGACTGGTCTTTGATTTCAGTCATATTCCATTGGTTAAACTTAACATGAAGTACTATCTTTTGAATTTGAACCCTGCTTCAGCTGGACTGGGTATCCCTCCATCCTTAGTTCCTTGGTGCTCCTAACTAATAGAGTTGGCACAATTATGGCACATACTGTGTATAAACCATTCAGTTCTGAACCATTTTTATTAATTCATTTTTGTTTTCTTTGGAAATCATGTATTTCTAAAAATAACAACACCTTGTTATTAGCTCTTTGATCTTTGAATGTAGAACAAACATATTTCACTACAATGATCTTACTGGTAAGAATAATTACACCTCTTGTGAAATCAGGTAAAATGATTTATTTATTTATTTATTTATTTATTTATTTATTTATTTATTTATTGAGTGTCACAGTAAACAAATCCTACCTATCAGGGGAATGAAAGCTAGCTGGATAGATGAAAATATTGCAAACTAATGGGGAAGTAAATTAATGAGATTATCTTTTGAGGAAACTGGGGAGGGGAAAGAAAGATGTGCTTTGTATAGGTAAATGCTGTAAGTAAAGGAAAAGACTAATTTAAAGCTTCAAACACAGTCAAAAACTAAAGATTGCAGCAGAATTGTTCACAGAAATTGGATCAAGTAACTAAAGACAGATTCAATTGTGTTCTTTTATTGCTGTTCTGAACAAAGCTTGCACTGAATATTTATACTGGACTCACCGTTTTCAGAATACATACAGAGGTTGTGTGAGCTTTGGATTTTCAGAAGAGAAAGAAGGGGACAAAAAGGAAAGATGTTCTTAGGGCCTTAACACCAAAGTAAGAAAAATATATACACGCACACAGATGTAAACAAGTTAAAATTATTTACGAGTTCTTCACTGAACTTAAATTAGTGGAAGAAGTCATATTCCTTCTTCAGGGATAGAGAACATGTGGTCCTTTACTACTCCCCTCACCGCTCACTATTGTCCATGTGAACTAGGACTAATGGGTGTTGTAGTCCAAAACATATGGAGTGTCACAAGTTGTCCATCCATGGCAAAGACCATGAGATGCCAGATTCAATCTCTGCCAACACCTGGTTTGGCCAGGAAGAAAAGTCAAACCTGAAACTAAAAAGAGCTGCTTCCAGACAGCATAACCAGGACTGGTTGAGATGGACCAAGCCAAACTCGGTAGGAGGTAGTCTTTAAAGTGATCCGCAAGCCCTCATCCACCAACAGCACATTTTAGGTCATCACATTTTTTCATGCAGGTCCTTCTATTAATGTCTCTTTTAGGAAGAAACAAAAGCAATGCCAAGAATGCGCTTGGACTACTGTCATGCATACTGCATGCGGCTGCCTTCAAAGACTGCTGCAGTTTCAGCTGGCAGCCTTTCTTTTGAGACTGCTTCCTTCAGAAATGTGTTTAGTGGTGGCACAGAAAAGGGCCTTCTCATTGGCTACTCTCTGTTACCCTTCTGCCAGTAGGCAAAGGTTGCTTTATTCAGGAAATGAATACTTCCTTTGTTCAAGACATGAATGAAAGGCGGCTTTAGTTTTTGCTGGGTAAGAGGCTCTGTTACAGTTGTGTTTTCAATGATTTTAATTGTGCAATGCATGTGTGTTATTACTTTTTATAAAATGTTATTCGTGATTTAAGACACCTTTCAGGCCTGATAGCAAGGTGTCAAATAGCAAAGACAGAGATACTTGTCTGTCCAATTTGCTTCTTTTAATTCAAGTGGTTGATCTGTTGATATAAATACAAAGTGAGGGGGCATCTCAAAAACTTTTACCAGATGCTGCATCTCTCAAAGTCTCCTGAATCCACATATTTGTCTGCATTTCTGCCCTGACATGTCCATTAAGATGTGAATCAACTGCACAGGTCTCTAATTCCAGCCTAAACCACCTCCTGAAAAAGCATCACCATAGTCTGATATAAAAGCAGACTATAGCATATGTTTTCTTTCATTATGTCAAGTTATGTTACAAAGACCCAGACAGCCCTTACAGTGGTCCAATAATTTCCTCATTGGCAAACACACAATGCATCTGGAGCCACTGGCCAAAACATTCCAAAGATAATTGATGATATTTCTGCCCCTTTAGAACGTTTGTCAACAAGCAAGATTGTTGAGCAATACAAGCACTCGTGACAGAATGAT
This sequence comes from Varanus komodoensis, assembly GCF_004798865.1. Lineage (NCBI taxonomy): Eukaryota > Metazoa > Chordata > Lepidosauria > Squamata > Varanidae > Varanus > Varanus komodoensis. The sequence goes on from NW_025335549.1 coordinate 5,965,163, forward strand.
TCCAGCTTTTTAGACAATGTCTCTTGTCAACAAGACAGAGAAAAGACTTGTCAAAATAATACGTTTCTGCAGGAGTAGAATTTCGGCTCTCTCCTCCAGCATGAAAATAGGATGCTGCTGCACACAATAGAAAGTCAAAGACATTTGTCAACTTTGCATGGACACTTCTTCAGTCAAATGCCACCAAACAAACAAGCAAACAGATTATTTAAACTCTGCAAGTCACAAAACTGTGGGATCCCATATTTAACAGTGCTATCCTATGCATGTCTATTTAGGAATACTGTATCTGCAGGGGGACTTAGTTCCTCCTGTGTGTGGGCTAGATTGTAACAGAAAACAGCTATAGCCCATGTTTCCCACCATGGCTGGCTGACTGGGTAGCTTAGAATCTTGTGAAAAACAGAACCAATCATAATCAAAGCCAAGTAATACATAAACTGAGGAATGCAAGACACAACCAAGAAAACAAACACACATATCAATGCTACCAGCATACATTCCGGGGCCATCCAAAGCCAGGATGGATGAAAACATTGGAAAGTGATGAGACTAAAAGAAACTTGGCCAAGAAACTAAGTATGAGGCAGAGGTGTACCTGAACTTTCAAACACACTTGGAGTAGAGTCAGTCTGGTGTAACAGTTAGAGGTTTGGTGACCCAGTCTCAGGTCCCTACTCAGCCATGAAGTTCACCGGATGACCCTAAGCCAGTTCCTGGCTCTTACCCTTACCTACCTCACAGGGCTGTTGTGAAGATAGCATGCAAAGGAAGGGGATCATTTACACTGTCTTGAGTTCCCAGAGGAGGGATGTCATTTTTTAAAAAAAGTGGGATGTTATTTTTTAAAAGATCTCTCTCTCTCTCATCCACAGCTTTTTAAAGCACATTTACCCTTTCTTCCAACCAGAACTTCTTCTAGAATAGCTTGCAGAAGGTTCATAAGGTTAATGGCAAACAAGAAAGGCCCGTCCCGCAAGATATGACAGAAATGGAAATGGGGAGGGGGTAAAGTGTGCACTCTCAATGTTGTGAGGTTCTGTGTAATGACCACCTTAAGTGGAAAATAACTGGGAAAGAGAAAGAACTACATGGAGCTGGTATCTTGGCCAAGTCAACAAAGAGGCCATGCAGTCCTGTCCCTTCACTTTTGCATGGAGAGGCAGGTGTTAGGGAGAAGGACTCCAGCTGTAGAAATGGAATGGAAGTGATGGGAGAGCTTTCACCAACCTGAGCTCTCACCGGCAGCCTGAACTGGTACAAAACAGGCATCATGGCCTGTTGTCTATAAGAACTAGGACATGGTGGCTTTGAATTGGTCCCTTTTCCAGAAAGCATCACTTTGAAAGGAAAAAGGCAATCCCATCACTCCCCCCGCCAAAGAATAGGGTTGTAGCATTGTTATTGAATTTTATTTTTCGAAACATGTTAAAATATAAAAGGAATAAATGTTGTGGCAGAGATCTAGGTCTGTGTGTCAGTTTTCTGTGTTTCCAGTGCTCCCTTGAGGAATCTTAAGTGGCATTTGAGCTGCTTGTGTTTTTAAAAGCCCCAAGGATGCCAGAATTTCAAATCAAAAGATCTTTTACAGAATAACAGGGGATTGGCTCTCTTAATGTATAAAATGTTCCCAAGCATAAAAAGAAACATTTTCTACCAGCTGTTTTCTCTCCCTCAATACACATCTCTGTCTCCCACGAATCCTGTGAGAAGACTCATCTTTGACACAGCCTATAGCTACCCTGACTGTAGGAAGTTAAGTAAAGAATGGTGTTCAACCTGCAGCCCAGGAGCTTAGGAAGTAGAATGAGCTGAAGAGTAGCAAGGCACTTTGCACATTAATATGTGTCTATTAAAAATAAATAAGTGCCTTGTTGGTTTCCCCTTGGAGAAAACAGCAAACAAGGAAAAAGGAGCCATAAAAGTGAATATGCTAGCTTTGATTTCTGTTTTCAGCCCCAGCGCACTTGTAGAAGACAGTAAAATAAACACACAATTAGTGTTGTTTTGATTAGGGATGGGTGAAGAAGCAATTTCCATGCTCCCCAAGATTCCTCAAGTACCACTTGGAAGCTTGACTCATGTCCTGGGTTTGATTGTGCTCTTTTGTTGGTTGTTGCTTTGGGATGAGGAAAGTGTTCATTTAAAACAGGAAAAAGCACATTCTTTTTAAAAAGCACACCCACAGGTGCACTTTACTCCCATATAGTAAAACTTGAGAGAAATCAAAACTGATTGATTCACTCATCCATCCCTGAGGCATAGACTGCTCTGCTCTTAAATATCAAGGTTTGCATATCTGTTTATTGAATCATAATGCTGAATTAGGGTTCCGCCTGTTTCTCTTTCCCTTTTCCTGAGGTGGTCTTCATGTTTAACAGCTATAACACACACACACACACACACACACACACACACACACACAAGCACAGAGAGAGAGAGAGAGACAGAGACAGAGACAGAGAGAGAGACAGAGAGAGAGACAGAGAGAGATGGGGAGCTGAGGGGAGAGGGAGGCAACCCATGTTTGAATACCCAGATATTCAGACTGGGACCGTAAAGGGCATTTGAAGCCTTGGACCTGTTTGAACAATTGGTCAATTTTGGCTTTGCCTACATGTATTTGTTTTCTTCCAGGTATGGGGAACTTTCTGAATGCTGCCAAATTCTTGCCAAAACCCAGCTGATTCAAAATGACTGCTTATCCCCAGGTGCAAACCCTGGCACTTGCTGAGGCCAGTTGAAATTCCTGAAATGCCTCCACTGAAGGGAGGAGCAGAATTTTCACAGAGGTGGAGAAAGCCAAGGTGGAAGGGCCACCTTCCCTCTTTTGATGCGAGTTCAGAGCAAGCGCTGTTTTCTGCAGTCGACAGATGGCAGTGACAAGTTGTTTCTCCCAGCCTGTCTTCCTCTGATAGTCTTTCAGGCTGGACACCTGCATTAGTTCTGCATGTCTGACATCTGACAAGTCTTGTTTGTTGTACGGATAATTGTAACTGTTTTATCTCCCCTATCCCTGCCTGAATGCAGTAGTTGATCATAGAAATGCAATGGTTATTTGGCTTACTGTTGAGATGTGTTCTTCAAGCTAGGAAGGACAGTGAAAAAGAATGAGAGATGCTCTGTGCCACATCCAGAACAGAAATGTGTCAAGTCAGATTCATTTGCTTGCTGTTTACCCTGCATACTTCCACAAGCAGAATAACGTATGGTAAGACCTGTGGAGATATTTTTTGAGCAGCTTATAGTGCGTTGCTGTTTTTTGGGTCAGTTCCACACATGTAGAAAGTGACTTAGTGGATTCATGGTATGGTACATTAGAGAATGTCATTTCAAAGCAGTCAGGTTAGGGTTAGGAAGAAGAGAGGTTTAGGGTTAGGGTTAGGGTTAGGAAGAGGCAAGGCGAGGCAACTTTCCTTCATGTAGAAAACTAGTGCAGCAGGAGATAGAGGTGTTAACCAACTTTCTCTCTACTGTAGCAGCGTTCTGCTAGATGGAAAGGGATGGAATTATTTCACAACACATGTTCCATTCTGCTGCATTTGTCTGAATTATTCAGGATAGATGCAGAAATCTGGAAATAACATCATTGTGCAGTGAATCACAAACAAGGCTGGCAGGACCATTAGGTGGAGGAGGCAGCTGTATGGTGCTGAAGAATGGAATTCTACATGTGACTTGCCCTGTGTCCCTTAAGGTATCCTGTTCTCTGATATCACGAATGGTGCGTTATTGCCAATGTTGATATCATCAAATCATAGAAAAGTACAGGTCCACCCTACATGATCTCTCTCAATTGACTGTTCAGTTTTATCTTGAATGCCTCTAGTGTAGGAGAGCCCACAACTTCTTTAGGCAACTGGCTCCACTGTCGTATTGGTTGGACAGTTGGGCAATGTGTCCTGATACCCAGTCTGATTCTGGTTTGCTGCAACTTGGGTTCATTATTCCTTGTTCTACCCTCTGGGATGAGCAAGAAGCAATCTAGTTCTTCCTCTTTGTGATCTCTAAATACCAGTTTGAAATACCATCCATCTGTCAGTCTGGTCAGTGACTGTATATAGAAGTGGGAGATGGACACCATCATGCCCTTTTGTCAGGCAGCAAAATGCCTTGATCTGGCCCTGGGGATATTTATTTTGGATGATCCTCTTGCAAATAAATTATTTCTGGGGATCAAAATGGTTCTTCCCACCCAAGTTGGCCACTGGATACCAGGAAGATCTAGAAACATGTCCTATGTATGCTGCGAAGATACAAACTCAGTATGCCATCTAAGGCTATCAAAGAGTGCTCATCAATGACACATTCTTAACTGGGGAGAGGTGGCAAGTTGGATGCCACAGGGTTCTGTGCCTTTATCAATGATTTAGGTGAGGGAAAGATAATTAAATTTGCAGATGACACATGGAATAGCAAATCCCCTGGAAGACAGAGATAAGATAAGGGTGATCTCCTTAGGTTAGAATTCTTAGCAGAGAGCAACAGAATGAAATTCATTAGGGACAAATGCCAAGTCCTCCTCTCAGGAACAAGAAACCAATTACACTGCTATAAGATGGGGAACACTTGGCTCAACAATACTCCAAATGAGAAAGATTTTGGGGTTGTAGCAGATCACAAGCTAAATATGAACCAACAATGTAATGCAGATGCAAAAAGGGCAAATGTTATTTTGGGTTGCATTAACAGAAGCATCACTTCTAAAACATGTGAAGTACTAGTTCTACTATGCTCAGCATTAGTCAGACCTTACCTGGAGGACTGTGTCCAGTTCTTGGTACCTGAGTTTTAAAAAGATGCAGAAAAGCTAGACTAGGTATAGAGAAGGGCAACAAGGATGATGCATGGACTGGAGGCAAAGCCCCATGAGGAAAGGGCTCACTGGGCATGTTCAGCCTCAGGAAGAGAAGAATGAGGGGAGATATGAGAACACTCTACAAGTACCTGAAAGGCTGCCACAAAGAGGAGGGACCAGATCTCTTCTCATTCATTCCAGAGTACAGGACATGGATTAATGAATTTAAGTTAAAAGACAAGAAATCAGGAAGAACTTTCTGACTTTCAGAGCAGTACAACAATGAAACCTATTACTTGGGACGGTTTTGGGCTCTTCCTCACTGGAGACATTCAAAAAGTGTTTGGACAGTCATCTAAATGGGATGGTGTAACACAGTGCCCTGCAAAAGTACAGAATTCTATAATTCTGTGATAGCTGTCTGTGGCTTACCTCTGATGAACCTTAGTTAGTGCCTAAATAAACATATAACAAATAAACTTTCACCGCCAGCCTCAATATGAAGCTATTTCACTGTATGACATCGTCCTACATACATGGACTTTCCTGCCTTCCTGTTCTATTCATCAGATGCAACAGTGAGGGAAGCCCAAACCACTCCTGAAATATCTCATTAGCCTATCAAAATTCACTTTCCTTTAGTCTAAATTTCTCAGATATTGTGTATGTGGACTAATTTCCAAATTCACCTCAAAATTGACATAATTAGGTGATAATTCTCTATACCCTCAAGTCCTATTCCCCCAACCCTGCAGGCATACCCATTTCTAGCTGCTGACACAACCAGCATCTCTGGGATATATTAAGTGTATCATTCTCCAAACATTTCCTCTCAACTATATTTTAATGTTCTGGGATGGGCATAAAACTAAACTAAAAATGCAAGTGAAGTTTTCAATGTTTCAGCATGTTTTGGAGCCTTTTCGTGACTATTGTGGGGGAAAGGTTGACTTTGAATGGTGGATTTAGCCCATAAATAGGGTTTCAAAATGTGTTATAGCACTTCACTGGACTCCATTCCTGCCCTCCCCTGCCCAAAAACCCAGTGCAAATCCCCTCTACCATTCAAGTGATACCCTCCTCTCACAAAAGCCGCATTGCTGGTGTCCTGCCACTACCAGATTCATGCCAAGCAGTTAAAAACTTTGTGAAAAATGTATGATATCACAGCTGCTCTGCTGGGGCAGCTGGGTGAGGGATTTTAATGACAGAGGATGGTGAAGGTTTCTTTGTTCGATTTCATAAGTATATATATGCCTATATATACAAATTGCGCAGCAGTACCATGACGCTACTTGTTGGTGTGGAAAAGGTTGAATCCTGGGATTACTTCCCTTGCAACTGTTTAAAAAAAGGAAAGAAAAAAGCTTCCTCCCCCAAAAGAGGAAAATTGGCTTGATGGGGCATGTGTGTGTAATTGGCTTGATGGGGCACGTTTATACAGCAGGGCCCTAGCAATCCTGATGCATCAGCCATTAGCACAAGGGCTCTTCCCTGCCACTAGCAAATATACACGGCAGGTGTAAACAAGGTCAGCAGGGGCATCTGTAATCTGCCACATATTTCAGTGGGAATCTGTCAAGGATTCTTCTCCTGGAAAGCAAGGCAAGATGCAATATTTTAAAACTGTCTGCTTGTGCTCACTGCTGGCTTGTGCATTTTTTATGACAGACACCCTGGCTGCTGGCAACAGACAAACCACCTGTAGAAGTGGTGTGGGGAGCCAGTGACAAAGTATCCAGAGGGTCCGACATTGGCCTGGTTGGGCTGCAGCAATGGTGGCAGGAGGCCATTAACAGTTGTGTGGCTTTTGGACATGCCTAATATTTACTTATTCAATCCCTTTCTAGGCCAGTGTTCTGGACTGAAGCCTTCTCCTGGCTGCTTACTGCACTATAATGATGCGATTTCATTAAAAAATAAAATAAAACACATGCAGAGACATACAAATCCACAGGAAATGTTGGATACAGCAAGCCGTTTTTGCGGCATTTCTAAAATCCTACAGTGCTGGTAGTCGAACGGAACTGCAGTGGCAACCCATTCCAGAAAAGTGTGGCCACGATGTAATAGACCCTCTCTCATGTACTTGTCCATCAAACTGTCTTCAAAAATGGACACTTCTTGTTTTTAAAGTGCAGGGAGTCTGCGATAGGTAGAAGTGGCTGGTCTGAAAAGATTAAAGGCTTCAAAGATCAAAACAAGCACTTAAAATTGGGCTTAGAAAGACACAAGTAACCAGTGCAACTGGTGCAATATAAATGATATATCATCTGATGACTGCATCACAACCAATTCTCAGGCAGCTGCATTCTGTGCCCATTGAACTTCCTGGGCTATTTTCAAAGGCAGCCCTGCATACAGGACATTGCAGTATTTTAGCTGGGTCATCACAGAGCATGGATAACTAAGGCAAGGCCTACCTTCTCTAGGCAAGGTCATAACTGGAATGCCAGACGGAGCTGCTAAAAGACCCTCCTGGGCTTGGCAGCCACCTGAGTTTCCCCACTTCATACAGCGTTGAGCAGCTCTGTCATACCAGGTCTTTCAGGTGGACTGGGGTCTTGCCATGGCTTCAGGCAGTGATGTGTCTTCTTAAGGAGGTGGCTATAGGCACACACTGATAGCGGTGACCCCAGTGGTTCGGTGCCCAAGAAGAAGAATGGTAGCTGGACTGTGGTTGGGTGAACCTTCCAGGATCAATCTCATTCAAATTTTGTTTTCCATGATTAGGCATGTTCCATTCCAATCCTGTACGTACTAAAAGTGTGCATGTGTTGTGCATCTTTCCCCCCAAAATGTGCACTTTTTATATGCACACATACTTATTGACCTAAGTATGATTGTGCATATTTCAGAATATATTATTATTATTTAAAAGCTTGCTGATGACCACTAATTTCATTCATATTTGGTTTCAAGAGGTGCAACTTGGGTTATGGTACATTGAAATGCAAATCTGACAAATTTCTCATCTGTCTCTAGCTAAGATATACAGGGCCAATAAGACATATAAAAGGCCAATGTATTAATAAGAGATAGAAAATGTCCAAAGTACACATCTCACTTAAAGACAAGGGAATAGGTGGTTTGTATTCCTTTGTATTCCTTCAGTCCTGAGGAAGGTGAATGCCAAACACACTGGGCACTTTGTAGTTCTCATTAACATTTCCAAATGATTTCTGCATCAATTTCAGCCTTTCCCTCTAGTTCCGACACTTTCAGCTCTGGGGCAGCTCCATTTTTTCCTGTTTTTAAAGGATGCCCAGACTTGACTGAAAACACAGATGCCCAAAATTTTGTGTGGCTGTACCACCTCAAAAGACAGTTGTCAATCTGCAAAGTAGGGATCCTCCCTATTTCTCTGCAGATTTGAGGGAACAACAGTTTTTTTCTGCACTGATCCTGGCACCTACTTTAGAATCCATCTGCTTCCATTAGTGGGTATGTTACATTGCTCCATAGCTGATAACAGGGGAGATGGGGAAAGAATCCAGAACAAGGATGTTTAAAGAATCATTTCAGCTGTATCTATTGCACTGCTTTGATTGCACTCCCTTTCAACACCCCAGGTAACATCTTTTCCCTTTTCCAAGCTACCCAAGGCAACATACCTGGCCTTCCAACTCTATTTTATCTTAAGAACTCTGAGAGGTACATTATACTAAGAGTCAAAGAAACCTCACGAGTTTCACAGTTGAGAAGGGAAGTGGGACTCAGGTCTCCTGAAGCCCAGCCTGACATTCTGAGCACTAAGCCAGGCGAACATTCTAGGTTTAGTTGTATTGTGTTTATTTTAAGTTACAATGGAGACTCATCACTAAGTATTTTGCCATTAAGCCTTTCTTTTAATGTATTGCTTTGTTAAATGGCTAATTAATACTAAATATACAAAACTGAACTATATAAGGGGAAGGGGGGAAAAGTTTCACCAGCCTGGCTGCAAACTCCTGTGATGAATTAATTGTCATCTTGCTTGGGAGGAGTGGAGTCAGCAATTATGTGCAAATTGCTGTTTTGAAGATCAGGAGATTCACTAAAACATATGTAATTAAATGCACTTGATAATTACCATTATGCTGGTGCTTAATATTAATTGGACCGTAGGGTCCCGATTTTCTTCACAAGAAATGAGAACAGTTGGAGTAGAAAAAACGGAAATGGAAAGCACTGAAAGGAAGGGAGAGTCGCCATGGGTGGAATTAAGGGCACAATTCCGTGCCTATTTCATGAGAAGAAAGTCCTACAACTCCCAGCAATCCCATGGCTAGCTGGGGAAGTCTGGGAGTTGTAGGACTTTCCTCTGTCTAAAATTATATAGAACAGGGAATGGAATGGGTGGAACAAAGGGCGGGGATGTTAGGGAAGGCTTTGGCACTGAAGTTCACCGAAGGAACCTCGCTGTGATCACCACTCTTTTCCACTCAGGAAAGGAGGTTTGTTTCGAATGAATGATGAGATGGGTGAAGGAACAATGGTGGCATGGGGAAACAATTTTGGTGATGGCATCCACCAGATTCCCTGGGCTCAGCTCCCCAGAACCTGATCCACTTTGCCACAGTCTTGAGTCCAAACCTCACCTAGCATTTGCACAGCACTCACTAGTGCAACCCTTGCACAAGTGCCATCCCCGTGACTGCCCTGTCTCATATTGCAGCCTTTGTGCTGCTCTGCGTGAGTGTTGCAAGTTATGCAGGCTTCGTTCTGCAAGTGTTGGTGAGCTTTCTTTCCAGGTCTGTGTGGATGCACCAGGGAGTCCATGAACACTAGAGAGCCATAATCCAGAGAGCTTTGTCACAACCTTATTGGAGCGCAATTTGGTTCTCGGTTTTCTACCTTGACACTGATTCTTATTCTTTGTTCTTATTCCCAGATGTGAGCCTTCCCCACCCCAAACAGGAAAGCTTTGTATTTCAAGCATGAGAAAGGGCAATTTTTCTAGCACAGAAAGAAGTTGTGCCTTTTCCTTCATAGGGAAATGAACATGTGCATTAGTGTGAGCTATTTTTTAGATGTGCACACAGATATAAGTGTGCCCTTTTGAATATAAACTGGGAATCACAAAATATTTGAGAATCATGATTCTGTTTATTCTAGGTTGAGAACAGCTTGTGTTTGTATGATTTCTGAGAAGGAACCATTTCTCATGTATCTGTATACTGAGCTTCAGGAAACCTTGGATGTATCAGCACCACCATCCACAACACCTCCCGCCCCAACCTCTCATAGCTTAATATAGAGATTTTGGGAAATGCCATATCTTGATTTCTCTCCATGGAGATCCTGCCAGCTGTGAATATAAATCCCCTGATAGTATTTCCAGCGCTCTGCAAACACCATGTCTTGCTTTCCTGTATGATCTCTCTAGGCTTGTTCAATTGTGCCACGATTGTCAAGGGAGTGGGGGGATCACCTACACCTCCCAGGTACACCTTCTTCAATGAAGCAATAAACTGGTGCCCAAGGGATAAAGAAATGATCTGCAGTTCCAAGAGAATCTCGCCTCCTGACAAAATCCCTGGGTATCTTAAGGTCGTTTTTTAATCTTTAAAATTATTTCACACAAAGGCTTGTTTTGCAAATAGACTCTCCACTAAAATTTTGCTTTAAGGAAAACTGAATGACTTCTAAATGTTGAGTGGAGCCCGCAGGACTAGCAAAGAGGAATAACTTTTCTTGGGTCAAGTTTCCATACATCCATATGAATTTGGTAGTTTCTTCTAACCTGGCAATATTTTCAACAGCCACAATTTTCAGGAACACTTCCAATATGCAAATATCAGCTTTATTCTTGCTGTATAAATTCCAGTGCCTGATGAAATTCTCCATGCAAGGATTAAAAGGAAGGTCCTTGTATAGGCAAGCATGCCGGCTTCAAAGTCTGTTACCAACTTTAAGGGTTTTTTTCTCTTCCTGCTATTGCTACTCTTAGATGACTTACAAAAAGCTTGGATGTAAAAAGAAGCCCATGCCAGCTAATGTTTCCAGATAATGACAGGATAAAACTACTAGTATGGAGACTAGTTTCTCCTCATTTAAGCAAATAGACTGGGACCCTAGCTCATTCTTTTTGTGATGGGACAGTTAATTCAGATTTATTGGTTTATTTATTTCGTATGGCATTGGTACATTAGTCAGGAAGTCTCCAGTGCTAATGCAGAATAGTTTGGCTGCCTAAGATTGTTAGCTCTTCAGTTCATGCTCACGTCCTATCCACAGTGTGCCACAGGGAGTGAGCCAGCTTAGCACACAAAGCAGCTAGCGCTGGTCTGCAGGAGTTTGGGTGTCCTCTGGTCTCTCTCCATTGCCAGTGCTGCAGCTGCTGTTAATTTGGATGTGAGAAATACCTAAATGTATTTAGGAAATCCCTCTTGTCATTGCTAAGGTACAGATCTATAATCTTAAAATGCATTGGAAAGTTCCACTTTCTTCTCTCTTGTCCCCCCACCCTTGCTCTGCTTTTTAAGGACCAAAACAGAAATTCTTTGAGTAAGTACCAAGCAGCATTGTCTCCCTTAACATCATTTTTACTCCAAAGCAGTTGCAACACCCCCCGCCCAACACACAATTTAGATGAGAAGACTAGCAGAAGAATAAGGAGAGAATGTCTAGGTTTTGGATTACATTGTTCATGGCTACTCTAGAGTACAAATAAAATGAAGATATACGTGGCTAGATTCATATTTGAAAGGATGTCTATTTGTGTTCTCTGCTTGATTGTGGTGTACACAGACAGCAAAAGTACATGAAAGGGCATTCCTGCAGCCCAGCTGTTCCAAGAGAAGATGCACGTACTACGGGAAAAGGAAGTAAAAAACAAAGAGAAAAATTAAGGATAATGCCAATTATGTACCTAGCATCATTTCTTCTTTCCAAATAAACCTCTGGAATTCACACTTCTGCCAAGAATATGTTTCCTACTATAATATGGAAGAACGAGATCTCACTTTCCCTTGTTATCTTGAAAAGCACTTGTCACTTAATTACCTTGTTACTTGCAGATAATTGTCATTCCTGAGCCCAGATACCAACTGATCACTTTTCATTTATTTCTCCCCAAGTCAATCGTCTGAAATGGATGTGGCAATGCATCTGGACTTTCTGCCAACAGTGAAGGACAGCAGGGCACATGTTGGTAGACATTTCAAGAGTACAAAGAGCACCCCAGGGAGGAAAAAAGTGGAAATCGATGGCTTACAACAGTAAAGGGTATGGTAGATTATTCAAATGTTTCTAGAAACAGAAGAAGCAGGGTGGAAAGGTATCTTCACTGCATGAAAGTTAACACATTATCTACACAGGCATAAAAAATTGGGAAGGGGATAGGATTTGACCAGTCTTAGCTGCAATGAAAGAAGCTAAAAGTGTTCAACACTGAATGAATAAATAATAAAAATAATAGAATGCTACCCCTTCCTGATCATTGGTCCATATTCAATGCAGCTTATGAAACTTTTCACACATTACACTAGGACTGGAGTGGCAACACAGGGTGTTACATAAGGTCAAAGGCAACATCTGTGGACCACATCTGGGGCCTGTGGCCTTGCATACATCCCCTGCGACTCCTGAATTTGGGGTTGCAGTGGCAGAGTCAGCATCCAAACAATTATCAATTTGCTGCCAAATTTTGGTACTAAACTTTGACATTGGCGTAAAGAGGTTACATGCAGCTTCAAAAGCATTCTGAACACCAGACTTCAAGGTTAAATTTGGACTTTTAGTATGTCAGGAAAATACAGCAGGGAACCATAATTGCTTACAGAAATTGTGGTGTTGTACACTGACTGTGTGGTCCACAGAGGGTTATCAGAGGGTGAAATTGGGCCTTGGTGCCCCCAAAGTGGTTTGTCCCTGTGGCAAGAACTTATTTCAGCATTATTTACCAGGATGTGAGCGCACGTGTAAATATGAACTGCACTATGGATGTGGAAAGAGGGCTGTTGAGGGATGAAGCTGAAGGATGAAAACAGCTCAAGTGCAGTAGTACAATCAGTCACGTGCAAAACCCACAAAATAGCAGTGGGTGTGAGACAGGGCTGAGAATATGAGTGGCTGGGGATGTCCTGATTGAGTCATTTGAATAGGGATTAGTTGCAGGTGAAGAAACCCTTTCCCTGCTCTGCCGGGAGCACTGTAATTCTTCTCCACTGACAGCGACAGGGGTCTCCTGGTAATCCAAGGAAGAAACACAGAAACATAAAACCTTCAGCTGCCCAAATGGTTTTAGCAACAACTTTTGCTCTCACTTGAATTATCCAAAAGCAAAACAAAATATTTTGAAGTTCATGTGTATTTACTCATTTTTAAAAACCTGGTCTTGCTTTACTTTGCTTCTCTTTTTGCTTTGCTCTGCTCTTACTTCTGAAAAAGTGTTTATCTCTGCTTGTATTTTTCTCAAGTACAGACTCCCCTTTCTCACAATGAACTAAAGCATGACAATTCCTCCACCCCACTTCCAACATCACAGAAACTTCAGAGATTGCTAAGATCCCTCAAGAAAGTAGCAGGGCAGAAAAGTGCTCCTGCTTCTATTCATGTTTGGGATAGCAAGTAGGACCTCCAAATAGACAGTGAATTCTTATGATGTTTTATATTTGAAAGCAGCTTTGAACATGATTTTTTTCCATTGAGAGGCAGTGTAGAAAGCTGGATAAATAAATATATAATTAAAATAATACCAGCTATTGTGTCCCATATAAATGGCAAGCAAAAGGAATACTTAGCTGCAAGTACACAGATATACACCATTCTGGTACATTTATCTTTATATCCAGTCACTTTCCTGGAGCATAAAAACATGCTCACATCTTGAAGGCATCCATCAATTCCTAGGAACTGGATTTTCTTTATAAGTGTGTATTTAAGCATCCTACACACAACTTAATGTGTTTGGAGTCTTGCCTGCTCAGTTCTCCATCTAAACCAGCCTGCACAAGAGTGAATGACATTTAAACAGCTACAATTACAATCAAAATGACAAATCTGCAGGTTTTGTGGAACTTTCCACAACCAGGTGGACAGAAAGTAATGCACATTGGGAGAGGATGAATTGTTGGATGAATTCTAGCAAGTACTAAAGGAAAACAAGAAATTATTGTTTGTTATCAATAGCTTCTTCATATGCTCACATCCTACAGAATAATAGCAAAAAACTAAATATGGTCACTAAACAGACAAGGCAAACATTTAAGGACTCCTCACTACCCATGGAGAAGCATCATTAATAGCTTGAATCTCCTTGAATGCATTGAGCATCAGGGGAAAGGAATATGGGAAGAAGTTTCCACACTGAGCTCATCTTTCACACATTTTCTGCTCTTAGTGGATTCTAGAAGAGAGCTCTTTAAAATTCAGTTTTCAGATTCATGCAACTCAGCGACCCCAGCTCCTTCCTTTCTTCCTTCCTTCCTTTTTCTTTCAACTACCTGACCTCTAGGGTGCTTCTGTAGACATTGATCTCCTTATGGAACAATGCTGTTGAAATATTTGCAGGGATTAGAGTAGGTTTGGTGCACCTTTGGCAAAATTTGCCAGCAATCCTTTCTCCTTAAAATATATACTGATGTGCTGGGAACTGCAGCTGCTTCCTCCCATTCTCATCAGCCTCTTTGACCAGCAGCACCACTCCAGTGGCTGTTCAGTTGCCATACACCATTGGCCTCTGCAGCAATTAAGTGGCACCCCAAAGTAGGGAAGCCACTCTTTGCAATTTCAAACCAGTATTTCCGTTGTCTTCAGCATTTGTGCTTCTCTGCATTTTGCGATGTAATCCTCCCATCAAAACCTATTAGTGAAAATAGCATCCAAAAGGCATTATCTCTGTGAAATTGTTCACAAAATGTGTACATTAGGCAAAAATATACCCCACCTTGTGTACACTTAATCTTGATCACATCTGAGCATCTTGGTAGTATCTATGCCAATCATGGGCAGTATCTGATTAGTTCAGATTGCTGAATCTCAAAACTTCAAGGGAAGAGGATGTTCTTTTACACAACATACATTCTTGCTGTGCCTGGAACAAGGTATACCACTACCAGGAAAAAAGAAAAAGAAAAGAAATTGGGGGGGGGGGGTGATTGGTCATGGCAGAGCCAGATGAATGTGCAGTTGGGTATGTTTTGTCTAGTTATAAAAATGTACAGAAGAAGCTAAGTTTTTGTGCGGTTGGGAAGGCAGCCCTGCTTCTTTGTATTGTTTTCCACTCGAGATATCCTGGAAGGTGCTCGCACGTTGGGGGTGGTGCAGGTTGCTGCATCAGATTCTTATGCAGTTAAAACCCACGCCTGGCATGAATTCAGGGCAGTATTCTGGGAACTTGCCCAGGACTGGGGAAGAGGGCACTCAGGTCGAGTTGCCCTATGCTGCAAGGCAAGACCCTCTACTTCCCACTCTAGGCTTCCATTCCCGTGTTCCAGCATCTCTTCTGTGATTCTGGAGGTGAGGTCCATGGGCCAGGAGCAGTGATGCACTTTTATGGTTATGGGGACTACCTTGATGCACTTCCATACTTCCCAGTCTACCACTGTTGGGAATGCAGGGATGGTACTAATCAGAGTGCAATGGTACTTCCGATTCTGTGGTTTCCTTAAATGGGTCACATTCTCCCTCACCCTACACCCCAGGGGGAATAGCCAGGAGGGTTATTGGCCTCTATGGATTCTCCTGAACACCATCGCTTCCAGGACCAGGGCAAAGTGCTCCTCTGAGGTCTTCAGCAATTCAGTTAAGCTGCACCTTTCACAGTGATGGGGGATGCGGGGGAAAGAATCGGCAGTCTTTGTGCGGCTGCCTCTGAACAGGGAAGTCAACAAGAGCATAGCTTGGGCATGGCCTTGAATTTCCTACCAGCTGTGTGTGGCTTGCGAAGATTTATTTTTGACCTTGGAAACTGGTAAAAGAGTAGAGAAAGGAAAACGCTCCACCTAATTTGTGCCTCTAGGGAGAAAGAAATAAAAAGAAGTCAACACCAGCGGGTTGGGTGCTTACTTGATTTTGCATGCCAGCTTATGAATGCATAAATTGCCCAACATCTGTGTAAATTCTGAAAGGGCAAGGCAGGTTTAACAGATCTGAAATTTATATCTCCAGGAAAATACATGGGTTTGCATTTTGAACACTGAAAGGAGTACATGGTTTATGGCTCTAATCCTGCTGGGTTTGGGCTAAAATTAATTGCATTGCTAGTTTTTACACTTGTTTGTCTATTAATCCTTCCAGTCCCACATAGTGATTGTTTATAGCAAGGGTGGAGGGACAGAAATCCTCCTTTTATTTTTTCTTCATCATACTAACAGCCAGATTGAACCAGAATTATTTTACTGTTAAATGATGGTTTTCATCCTGCCCTTCCTCCAATAACTTGAGGACATCACACATATTTCCAATCTCACATTTTATGGGTACAATTCTTCCCTCAGTTTTTCCATCTACTAAACAGATGTGAATTTGTGCCCAGTTCTGATTTATAACCAGTGGTCAGCATGCCCCTGTCCTGGTTCCTTCACCCTTTTGCCTGTACATCTGCTCTTTTATGCCCTCATACCAGATTCTCTGCTAAACTGACACTGCAAAAATTATGCTTGAACCAGGAACGTAAATATATGTAAGGGGCATGAGCATATGAATGGTGGTTCCTCTATAAGTGCCTCAAAGGCTGTCACAAAGAAGAAGGTTAAGATCTCTTCTCTCTGATGCCAGAGTGTAGGACATGGAATAAGCTGGGCTTTTTTTGTCATAGAACGCACCGGAACAGCGTTCCGGCACCTTTTTTTTCCAAGGGATTTTATGAAGTGATTTTGAATCGTAGCAGATCAGCAGCAAACATAGTACCTGCAGGCTGCTTTTGTGTCTGCTACCTGATAGTGAGATAGTGAGGGCGCTGCTCTCGGCTTGGGATTGGTGTGTGTGATCGTGCACTTACTGCCGGCAACGTGAGTTCCGGCACCTTTTTTTTTTTTTTACAAAAAAAGCACTGGGAATAAGCAATCTGAGTTGTGACAACCCAGATTCAGGCTGGACATCAGGAAAAGCTTCCTCACTGTCAGAGCAATACAGCAGTGGAACAAGCTGACTAAAGAGGTGGTGAGTTCTCCCATACCAGAGACATTCAAAAAGAAACTGGACAGCCATTTGAGTGGGATGGTGTAACGTGGTGTCCTGCAATAGCAGGGGGTTGGATTTGATGGCCTTCATGGCCTCTTCCAACTCTACTATTCTTTGATTGTATAATTCTAAGAGTAATGGGTAAACATCACCTTGAAGTGTTTGCTCTAAACTGGGGATGGGGGAGAGATTTGTGTATTGTGGGTAAATTGATGAGTGGTTGTATAGATGTGTGTTTGTGATTTCATTTTTTTCTTGGAAAATATGCCCTGTTTGCAATTTTAAATGTGATCGGAGGCAGATATCCGTGGCAAATGCCCATAAATCACTGAGCACAAAGCTCACACCCAGTTCCCTCAATTCATATTATTTTCCAAATAAAGCAAATTAGCCCACTTTTCATGTATGAAGATTTGCACAAAATTAGGAAAGTAGTGCTACTCAGTGAGGGAAAAGTTGTGCAAATTTTCTGTTCACACATTTCACTGCTTGATATGCATGGGAAGCCCGTTTGTCCACAGTGTGCAGTGATTGCAAAGATGAATGAGAATCAGGCACAAAATGAAGTGTGCCTTGCCTCATTTTCTGCCTCCCCACATTGAACAAAATAATAAAAGCATGCACATTAAGTGCGCAGAACATGATCTTAAATTCGGCAATACGTGCACATTTTTAAGAACAGATTATCTTGATCACATTCAAGGCGGATCATGCAATATGTGTTCATGTTTTGCTAAAAGAAATGACATTATTATTCATCCTTTAAAATGAATAAATAAATTATTATTATTATTATTATTATTAAATTGTGCATAATATCTGTGAATGTTTGACTTACTGATGATTATATGAGAACAATGCCCAGTCCCTGTCAGCAGCCTGGCAGCTCTGTTCTGCACCAATTGAAGTATCTGGACCATCTTCAAGGGTAGCCCCACATAGAGCGCGTTGCAGAAATCTAATCGGGAAGTTACCAACCCGTGTGTCACTGTCACCAGGCAGTCGTTCTCCAGGAAGGGAAGCAGCTAATGGATCAGCTGAAGCTGAAGGAAAGCACTCCTCACCACCGCTGTCACCTGAGCTTCTAGAGACAGCTCAGGGTCGAGGAGCACTCCTAAGCTGCGAACCCTGTCCCTCAGAGGGAGTGCAACCCCATTTAGGGCAAGGCTCAAGTCCCCCATCCTGAGGCCCGAGCCACCCACCAACAGGACCTCCATCTTGTCTGGATTGAGCTTCAGTTTATTGGCCCTCATCCAGCCCATTACCTCGGCCAGGCACCGGTTCAGCACAGCCACTGCCTCACCTGGATTGGTGGAAAATGAAAGGTAGAGCTGGGTATCATCAGCGTACTGATGATTCCGCAGCCCACACCTCCTGATGACCTCTCCCAGTGGTTTCATGTAGATGTTGAATAGCAAGGGGAACAAAATGGACCCCTGCGGAACTCCATGGCATGACTGCCACGGTGCAGAACCATAGTCCCCCAGCACCACCTTCTGAAATTGGCTGTTGAGATAGGAGTGGAACCACCGCCATGCGGTGTCTCCAACTCCCAATCCCACTAGCCTATTCAGAAGGATACCATGGTCGATGGTATCGAAAGCAGCTGAGAGGTCCAGGAGAACTAACAGGGACGCACTCCCCCTGTCTCTCTCCCTGTACAGGTCATCGTACAGGGCAACCAAGGCAGATTCAGTACCGTACCCGGGTGTGAAGCCGGACTGAAATGGGTCCAGATAATCAGTTTCATCCAAGAATGCTTGGAGTTGTCCCACCACCACCCGCTCTAGCACCTTGCCCAGGAACGGGATGTTGGCCGCCGGTCTATAATTGGCGGCCACCTCTGGATCCAGGGATGCCTTCTTTAGGACTGGTCGGACTACCGCTTCTTTTAAAGAGGAAGGTACCCAACTGTCTCTTAAAGAGGCGTTGACCACCTCCAGGATCCAGGTGCCAATCCCGTCCTTGGCTTTCTTAAGTAGCCAGGATGGGCATGGGTCTAGTAAGCAGGTGGTAGGGCGTACTTGTCCAAGTACTTTGCTGCAGTGCATCATATTCCCCTTATCATTTTCAAAAGAAAAGGGTTGCTTTATCTATTTCCCCAAATGTGGGGCACTGACCACCACAGAGAGTTTGTGCAAATGCTGCCCAAGGATGATCTTTCAATGCTCTGAAGAACAGTGGTCAAACCCAGAGCAACTCTGGATCTTTGGGCAGAAGAAGCCATACAATCTCTGAGAACATTTAAGACACTCTGGGAAACTGCCCAACCCAATGGGAAGAAAACCATCAGATCTCTTCCATCAACTCTTTCTGTCCTGTTACAGGCAAGATACATGTCACAAGCTGCATAAGATCCATTGCTCAGCCTGTAAATACATTGGAAAGAGGATGCTTGGATAACTCTATCTCTTCTTCTTCTATGTTTCTTTTTTTCTTTTCTAGAATAAATTGCTGCAATATTTATGCTTGTTTGGTTTCAAATTATGACTTTAACAGTTTTCCCCCTCTCTCTTTCCAAGGAGACTATTACAGGGATTATGTAGAGATAAATTACTTTGTTAAACTCTGTTAACAGGAGTGTACATTTTAAGGAGACGGAGTTATGAATGGGTTCTGTTGCTTACCACTTTGCTACCCTTTAATTACACTTGTGCTTTGGCTGTGGTCCCATAAGACACATACTGCTGAGTCACAAAACCAGCTGAAAGAAGTAAGGAATGAAGACAATCAGCTCAGAGTCATTTTACCTGTAATCTCCATGTATTGCATGAAATGTTCTTCATTCCTTATGAAGAACATTTGACGGCCATGTCAGCCTTCCAAAACTGTTTAAGAAAACTGGCAGGACCAACTGTATGGTAGCAAACCCTCAAGTAACAAGGCTCTGACATGCTTCTGTCCCTTAGAGGACCTTTGTGTCCATGTGGGACCTTTGTTGTTTTTGTCCTGGTGGCCTGGCGACTCCAGATAATGCTATTTTCCATCCAGAATTCTCCATAAATCAAGTTGACTTTCAGGGCATTTGGGGTGGTGGTGGTGGGAGTGGTCAGTGCTACATTGTCATTATTTTGCTTTGCTTGTTTTTTGGGCACCTCCTCCCAGGGCCTGGAAAGATGGTTCTTCTAAATCAAACATGGCAACCACTTGGAGCTGGCACCAACTGGCTATGGCGCACGTTTGGTTGGATCACAGGACATCATATCATAGAGCAGAGACAAATTGACTTGTTTTTAACCACTAATGAACTTGTAAAAATTATGATTTCATGAAATTTGGCTGATCTGGCACAAATCATGACAGAGCCATGGAGTTTTGGGTTGCTTATTGTGCAATTTTGATGCAATGTGCAAAAATGGTGATTCACTTTATTGTCGGAAGTCTGAGACAAAGAATCTGAATAGAGCCACTTCTGATCATCTGAAGGGGGAGGAAATCTGTTGACCTGCATTGTACTTTTTCAGTAACTTAACCATAACTTGGCATTTTTTCCCATCCATAAAACTCAGGTATAATCCCCATACATTCAGACAATGTGCAGAAAGGGAGCACTCAGTGTGTTCTTTTGATGTCTTCCTTTATTTGCCCAATATAGGCTATTTCTAGACTTCTGAATATGTAAAGAGGCACAGGTTTTCTTAGTCACAAACCCATTCATTCATTCATTCATTCATTCATTCATTCATTCAAGTTATAGCCTTCGCCATTAGCCAAAATTGCTCTCCAATCTGAGTTTGAGCCCGAGTGCTAATACACAGTTATATCCCCTTAACATTCAGACAATATGCACAAAAGCACCATTCAGGCTATTCTTGTTGGCAGTTCAGTTCTTCTTCCCAATCTAGGCTATTTAGGTCTCTGGAAATATACAGGGACCCAGGATTTTCAAACCCAAACCCTCTCCTGGGTTTCAAAAATGAGGTGAAAATGAGAACATGCTTGAGAATATTTTTAGAGACATACACTAATATTTAGGACTGGGAGCAGGCATGCTTCCATATTTTGAGACCAAACCCGAAATCTGCATACACTCCTAGCTAACAGTGGAAAAAAGAACTGATGGGTTAGAAACAGATTCAAAGATGAATTCTGAGCAGGTTCGAAGTATTTGGACAGTGCTCTGTGTGGATGCTGGGATAATATCTCCTCTCTTGCAGTGATGTTGATCCTGTGAATTGACTTACGCGTCAATGGCACAAACAAAAGCAACCGAAAGCCTGCAAAGCTGATTTGTGCCATGGTTTTTTCATTCAACCGTTCAAGGCAGTTATTCTCTGCTGCATTCATCCTCACTTTCCTAGATAGGGGTTCATTTGCCTTCCCTTAATTTGTAGGGAAAAGAAATGCTGTCACACTGTCCGCAGTTACGGATGTTCCTTAAGTGATGCAGGATAATAGAGTGGCAGTACAGTACTAAATTCAATAGTGCATTGCAGGAAAAGCAGCAACATTCAGAGGTATCACGGAAAAAGCATTTCTATAAGCCACTCAATTGTAAAAGTGGCGCAGTCCAGAGACGCAGATGCATTAGAGTTTCTTTTGGGAGCCTTCCCTTTGTTCTAGCATCAAGTGAATCAGGCAGTGTTTGGAACTTGCCTGAACACTTAGTTTTGTTGAAACTGCAACGACTATTCAGTGGGGGGGGGGTGGGGAAAGCTGAGCTGTGCCAATTGGCCCTTCCCCACATGTTTCCTGCTGCTATCCATATGTGGAAGCACCTCCATGGAGGAAAGCCTGCCGTGTGCATGGGTTCCTCTATGATGCACACGCCTGCTTTGGCAGAGCGCCACATTTTTTATTTATTTATTTATTAAAACATTTTTATGCCGCCCCATTCGCCGAAGCCTCGGGGCGGCTTACAACATAGATAAAACAAGTTAAAATCCATATAAAATAATCTTGATTAAAACCCACATTATAAAATAAGCCGCCCTGGCCAGATAAAATTCAATTGTATTTAGCATTTAAAATGTTGCTTAAATAAAAAGGTCTTAGCCTGGCGCCGAAAAACAAATAACGACAGCGCCAGGCGGACCTCTCTGGGGAGCGCATTCCATAACTTAGGCGCCACCGCTGAGAAAGCCCTTCTCCGAGTAACCACCCTCCTAATTTCTCTCACGGAGGGCTCCCGGAGAAGGGCCTCTCCCGCCGATCTCAGGGGGCGACTGGGCAAATATGGATGTAGGAAGAGCTGGCTTCCCACTACTAGCATGCCTCCCCCGCCCCAGCACATGGGGTTTGAGAGAACCGTTGGACGGTGGAGAGAAGGCCATCTTCATTGTCCCCTCCATCCAGGTATGAATGGCATGAAGTTCTTTTCCATTCTTTTCTATAGTTTCAGTTCTTTTCTTCAAGCCTTTACCAAACACCACGAATTAGGTCTGAGACAAAATATTTTGAAATGATTAAAAAAATAATGTGGCAGGAACTGAATGGCAGAATTATCCATCCAGGTCCAAGCCCAGAGCTTGAGGTAATTTCCTCTTAAACATCTATGAAACCAGCCTGGATGGCACTTAATTAAAGTTGCTACCTCTTGCTATTTGGGTGCAAAGTGCAGGCTCCTTTTTGTGCAGAGGTCTTTTTTGTACTGCTTATTGTTGTCCCTCTTGCATTTTACCAGCACAGATAGGTGAATGCCATTTAGTTCTCCCACTTCTTTCTAAATAATGTAATTTTTTTGCCAAATATTGCAAGGTGCTTAATGTTTGGGAGAGGAAGAACTTGAGGTCTGAAACTGTGAATTCAGGACAAAGCAAATTCCTGAGTCACTAACCTTTGATATAAGCAAACATCATTGCCAATTCAGGGATATGACAAGCCTACAAAGGTATACAGAACAAAATTAATATCACTGTGGTATATTAATTGCATATATGACTCTGCAGAGTTTAATCTAGTGATAGGCATAAAGTCCTCCATGCAACCTTTTAGGTGACATTTAGGGTTAGGGGGGAGAAGAAATTGGTGCTGAAATAGAATCCCATAGCTTTGGAGGGACAAAGAAAAATGCTATTTTTTTTAATTCAAGCTGCAAGTTACATACCCTCATGCCTATACTTTCTTCCCCTTTTAAAGCACCTTTTGCCATCAGTGCAAATGATTTAGAAGCATTTCCTCCCACATTGTCTCTGCAGAAGGACTGGTATTTTCTTACGCAGAAGACCCTGTTTTTGCATTATCTCATCTGGTGCAAACATTTTTTCTCTCAGAAGCAATGCTTCTGGAAAAAATAAGAACTGCCAGCTACATGGTTGTGTGTGTCTGTGTGGGGATGGATAGCTGCCCAACCACACAAAGAAAATGGCTGCTCCTTACTACACCAGTGAACGATGCTTTACAAAACGAAGCGGAGTGAGACAAGAGTTTCCTGCTGGAGCTTAAAAATGCAAGCTCCCCTCACCCAGATATAGTTATATAAGATGAAGAGGTACTTTAAACTCAGTTCAACCTGAACCCTAAACAACTTGGGGTAGATCCTTTAAACTTTGACAATTGCTCCATCTGCTGTCCCAGAAAGCTCTGTCATCTGAGACATTTTGCTTCATCTCTAAACTCCTTTTATTTTGTTCGTTCGTTGTTTATACAGGATTCCATAGCCACTTTGGCTCTCAGAATGGTCTACAAGGGTAAGAATAAGGTTAGATTTAAAATACAGTAGAATAACACAATAGAAATATAATCATAATACACCACAGTAACAATACGTTTCAGCAGCCCTGCACCTGACCCAACCAACAAGAGCAAAAATAAATCCTAAGCAATACTAAACAAAAATTAATTAATTAACTTTTGCTTCTCACACACACCCTGCCCTGAATTGTGATAAAGATTGGACAACCTATATGAAGCATCCCATATAGGTTTCGTTTTGGCAAGCTTGGTTAGATCACACCTTCAATATGCCCAAAGCAGTGTACAGGATCCTTCTTCTCTCTTATCTGCCCACACAAAAACCTTGTGAGGTACGTTAAGGACTGGCCCGGTACCTTAGGACTGGCCCAAAGTCACCTCGTGAGCTTCACGGAGGCCTAGGATCCAGCTTTCCTGAGTCTCAGTCCAAGATTTGAACTGCTACATCACACTGGCGTTCTATCGTTGCCGTTAGATTATAGGCCTGGCTCACTCACTGGGTCAGTAGCTTCCTTTTCAGTCCAGCTTTGCCGGTGTCCCATGGAGTAAGGTGCCTGGTCCCTTTTGGGCCATAGTTTCTAGTAATGGGGCAGATCACATGCAGAAGGTCCTAGGTTCAATGTCTGACTAGGAGAGACTCCTATTTTAAGCCCTGGAGATCCACCAGGTCTGCCAGTACAGACACTACTGAGCTGGATGAATTATCTGTCATAGAATAAAGTGACTTCTTATGTTCTAAAAGACTCTAAGATATGCATCAAGGTTACTTGAAGTCATAAAATCACAATGGGATTTGTTTGTTTTTTGTTGTCTTTTTTCCTTTCCTTTCCTTTCCTTCTGGCCTGTGCTTCAGCAAGACAATGCCTTCCCAAGCGAAATCTCTCTCTCTCATTTCTGTGACTTCTATGAGAACAAAACAAACAAAAGGGCCTTGACTATTGAAGACAAGCAGCCTGTTTCTGCCCAAAAATGTGTTTAAAGTTTAAATCTCAACAGGAAGGCATGTTTTGCATACAAATAGCAGGTGGTTAGGGAAAGTTGCTTTTGACAGCTGATGTCACAAGCTGCACTGGCATTTGTGACCCAACCTACTGTGTGAAACTCCTGATGAAAGGCTACCAAATTAAGTAGAGGTTGGCCTTTCTTCCCTCTTCTGTCCCATTCCCAAGTCTGCTGAATCTGGGACCATTCAAGGAGGAAAGAAGGGATGGTTATAAAGAACTGGAACTCTGCTCCCCATGGCAAGTGACATACACAAACCTAAAAAGGCAAATAAGGTGACACTAATTTTCAAGACAGCTGCTCTTGTAGTCAGCCTGAGGGAGAAACTGTGTGTTTGAATGCTGGGAGAGAACTTTCTCCCTTCCCTGCTTTGCCAGCAAGCTGGGAAGAGCAAGCTTCTAATGGGGAAGAGGAGTTAAGTGCACCCCAGAGATAGGCAAGTAAACTACTTCCAAATCTTTTTTTCCAAGTTGATAAATAATGCAACTGCAGCAAGCTTAGTGGCAATTAATGCCCTCTTCAGCAACACCACTCACTTATTTTGCCATAACCCTGTCACTCCCTTCACTGCATGCAGCTGATCACAGTGGTTCGGGATGTATGAGAAATTAGTTTCAGTCCATTCTTAGCCAGAATTCGTCTAACTAGTGCTTAACAGAGCTGAGCACAGACCCAAACACAATCCACAGCTGAAGTGTGCACGCGTCTGGTGATGCAATTCATGGAACAACAACAAAATGCATTGAAATTCATACATGTGAAACATGCCCATGAAAAATGCACCTGCTTTCATCAATGCGAGAAGAGTGAGTGCATTTCAAAACCTTGCACAGTTGGATGCACACACACATTTTCTTTTTGCAGCTCCTTCTATTCTGCCAGGTATCTCAGGAATACTGAGAGGTTTACATAGAAGCACATACAATATTAAAACACAACCAAAACTGCATAGAACTAGAAATAGCTGAATAACATTTCCTGCTTTTTGGTCCTGGCTGAGCTTGGTTTGGCTCTCATCAGTACACAGCTCAAGCTTGACAGTCATCAGGGGACATATCTCAGGATGCCATGGCTGGGCCAATTTTTGCAGTGGTCTGCAAGAATCAGCAAAGTGCAACAACCCCCTCTTGGATACTGTTTGTTCCATGAATAGGGCTGGGCTGAAAGTATTTATGTGATGTTGGTTTTTGTGGTGAATCGTGTATATGTGTGCAGTGGTGGGGAGAATTGTCACAATGAGATACCATGTGAAGACACGCATGTTGTGATCCTGGTGGCAGATTTGTGAGACCTAGGAGTTCTGGAAGCTAGTGGTCACCATTTTCCCCTTTGGTACTGAGCTAGCAGAATGTCAAGAACAGAAATAGAGGTGTGAAGGTGAAGTCTGGCTAGCTCCAGCTTTCCCCAGTTCTCCTTTTGGTGCCCCTATTTCCCTTGGATGTGAACCATTTGATGGTTGTATGGACATTACCCAGTTCTTTCCCCATTTTCAAAGGTTCCAGTGTGTCTCCTAAGCCTTTGTTACTAACAGTAAAGGCTTTAGAGTAAGTATGTTAATAGTTTTGCTCCACCCACATTGGCTTTGGCCCCACTACACCCAACTGCCCCCTGCTGCCATGCTTGCCCAAACCTGAATTAAGCCTCAAGGAGAAACAAGTTTCCCACTGCTGACCTAGAGGAAGACATCCTGGCTGTCATCGTGGTGACTCCTTGTCCCCATGGAGCATCACCACAAAATCAGACTGCAGACATTGTTTCTAGCTTTCACTCAAGGGATTCGGAGGAACTAAAACTGTCAGCCAGCAGTGCTGGTGTTTCTTCTGTCAACTTCAGTCCTTCTCTGCCCTTTCCCAGAACCACTGACTCATGTGCTCACATTTTGAGAAACGGTGCTTCCCTGTTGCTTGATTGTTTACCTCTGAATTTGTGGAGTGAATCAAAGAAAAGCCAGAATCGCATTCAGACTGAAGGTAAAGCTCTTTTGACAGTGTTTGTTCTCTGTTGGCCCATCTGCATACAGAAGACCTCCATTAATTATTACTGGTCGAATTCATATGAGTTCTCAACTGACAAGATTGCCTTACAACTACTCCCAAGCATCCTGGTGCAGCCCACGAGTAGACAGAGGTACTTTTCATTTTGCTTTGTTTTACTCTTAGCTGTGTCTGATGCTCGAGTTCTAGAATGCTTGCAGAACATTTGCTCAAATTAGATGAAATGCTAAATAAATAAACAAGTCTTCCTCAACCACATTGATTTTGATTCGTATTTGCTTCCCTTTGTATCTTTCCTAATCTAAATTGAAAAGATGAAAGTGTCGCACTCCCAATGTGAGTCAGAAATCAAACCTCTGAGCCAAAGGTCCATAGGGAAATGGGGAGAAACTTTGAAGTATATTACAAAGCCCATGCTCCATAGGAAGTAAATTGGTAAAGCTCTGTAAAGAATCCATAGCCAAAAACCCTGAAAATCAAATATTGACAAGAAGAGAGTCCATAACAATCACTTAAGTATTTCTGCTTTGCCAATTATATGCTAAAATGCCAAGAGCTTACATTTCACTCCAAGCAAAATTGGCACACAAATGACATTTTCTTTCTTCCATCTCGTGATAATAGTTACACTTAGAAGTTCCAAACAATCATAACACTTTGTTAAATCCATGGCATTTCTCTTCTATGCTGGAACCTAGCTTTCACGTAATTAAGACAGATAGCTGACTCACTCCTCAAACCTCTTTTGCTTAACTACAATTCCTCCAATGGAAAAAAAGTCTTGGGGAGCTATATGTTGAACTGCGCTGAAGCAGAAAATGGGGATAGCTGATGTCATTGTTTAAGGTCATTTTGTTTTAAAAGGTTTTTGTACTGTGCATTAAGCATTCAAATGTTTAGGACAAAGTATAATACACCATTTGCTTTGCAATCTTTTAAATATCATTCTCCTTCTAATGAGCAAATCTTAAACAAATAGATATGGGGAAGGACCATACTTCAAAAATAGGCCACACTGCACCATAAAACAAGCTTTATCATGTGGTTAATATTCATGTGAAAGAAATTATTAAAAATACAGAAGAAAAGGGTTTTGTCTAATGATGAACATATCAGTCTATTCTTGGTCTGTCTCAGTTATGCACATATTCAATCATAACTCCATTCCATTTCATTTGCAAGTTTTAAAAAATCATGATCAATTGCATTTAAATTTTGCCCATTTCCACTTAAAATATGTATTTTGGAATTTAAAAATGCATTGAGAAATTTGGAGGAGTGTACAGTCCAAAAAAGACTTCTATCGGAGCCATGCCTTAGTTTGTGAAGTGCAAATTAGGTTTGCATGTTTAAAAATGTGGAGCAAATGATATTCTCCATATCCATGGTTGGGTCAGCCTTGTTCCACCTTCATGACACTGTATAATAAATGCAGCACTTGTGTCAATTGGATACTTTATTGGTGCTATCTTTCAATCTCATGAAAAGTGTAAGTCTAGATGAACATTTTCTGTTATTCATATTATTATTCTTTAATGGGTAGAGCCGTCAGAAAGGGAAGCACATTTGAAGACTTAGCATAATGTCAGAGAATAAGAAATTGTACTATGTTATGGGAACAGTTAGTTGGAGAATCATAGCTACCAAGTAATTTTGTTAAGAACAGAATATTGTTCTATCCATTTCAAACTAATGTATTGCTCTGCAAAAAAAAAATGACTATCTGTATTCATTTGCAATGTGAGGTCAACTGCAGTCCTTGCTGTGTAATCCAAGGTATATCATCTCTGTACAAAAGTACTATTGAGTGGGTTTGCATGACATGACAAACAACCGTCTTTTCTGCCTCAGTCTCCTCTGTCTTCATCTCCATCTCCAGCTTCACTGTCTCCTCCTCTTCCTCCTCCTTTATCATGATATTTCAGCATGGTACATTTGACTGTTAGTTACCTGGGCAGAGACGTGATGCATCCAGAAAGCACAACTCATCGTGGTAAGAGTGGCCCATCACCACTCTTGCCAAATGGCTAGCCAGAGAGTGCCAGCTGTCAGAAGTGTCTCTGTTCCACTGCTGTCTTAAAGATTTTTGAGGAAGGAGCAGCCAGTCAGCTGGTTGGCCCTGGGAAAGTTGCTGCTCCGCTCTTTTGCTTCAGTTACCACCGGTTTCACCTTCAAGAGAGAACCACAACTCGTGTGCAAATGGAAGGAATGAGAATCAGCTGAGCCGTGGTGGCTGGTTGAAGGCTGCTCAGCAGATTCCCATTCTGCCACTCCTCACCAGAGGGAAATCCCTCATGTACCTGAGCAAAAGTAGTGAGAACCCACTCTGTGGCCAAGATGAGGAGAAGTGGCACTGCCCCAGCTTTCTGCTAAGGCTTTCCAGAGAGGCAGCCACCATGCAGTACCTGCTTGGGAACAGCTCTCTGGTAAGCCAGACTGAGAATGGGGGTCCATGGCCAATCCATGGCACAGAGCTTACAACTGCACACTGACATTCAGCTGATCCTCACCCTCCCACTCTCATACATGGAAAGGGTCACAGAGGCAGAATCCCTTCTGGACCACCACCAGCTGACACCCTCCTTTGCCTCGGTATGCATTGGGCACCACCTTTCTGGTTCCAGCAATCCCCTCTGAAACATGGGGGGTTAGTTACCAATCAGATCCTCATCCTCTCTGCTGAACTTCAGGATGGGCCCTGTTTGAGCAGTAGCCTGTTGGACAACTGTGGCAAGCTGAACTGAAAGAGAGGAACCTTATTCCTCCCTGGGATACCACCTGAAACACTGAGAAGAAGGAGATGGTGGGAGGGAGGAGAGTTATCACAAGGAGCCTGATTGTCTATTGTGCACTTTTTTGCATTTTTAATGCAAACCATAATAACCACACCGGTTTGCTTGCTATAATGAGTGAGCCCAGCCCTTGAGATGAATGGGGCTTGCTCTCAGCAGGTATAGGAACTGGAGGGCAACCCTATGCTTGTTGACTCAAATGTCATCCCTTTCTGTGCAACAAATCCTATTCCCACGCTAGCTTGAATAGAATTGCATCTCTATCTAGAAAAGGAATGTGGAAATTCAGGACTGTGCTCGTTTTTGCCAAACCAGTCTGCCCACAATAGCTGTAAGAGCCTCAAGTATTATGATATATATCAGATACCATATGATTCGGAGTATCTTCTGGTACTTGCAGGGTCATCTGTTCCCCTGAAACCTGCATGATAGCTGAAAATGTAATTTAGGGATGTCAGAGAAATGTGCAATGGATTAAAATGGGTTTGGACTGAAATGAATGTGGACTTCTCTGAATCCAACCAGTGGATTCTGTAGCAGAGCACTTTTCTCTGAGTCACAAACATCAGGATCCATTTTATACTTTTGGGAAGGATTTACACTATTTGATATTAGAATCAGGGAAGTCTGGTGACTCTTATGTTTGTGGGTCTCCTTATCCATTTCCATTCTGAGGTTTAGAGGAGCTATTCACACTGCTCTGTGGTGGTGGATCTATTGTGAAGATAAAATCCAGGACCATGGATAGCTCCTATAAATGTGAAACCATGATAGATAATTATCCCCATGGACACAGGGATTACCAGCTTCTCTTCATTGGTATTAATGTCCATTGGTCCAAGAAGAACAGAATTCAAGATAAACATAATATGATTTAGTCTCAGCCAGAGACAGACTGAAAGACTGAGAAAAGCATCACCAGATAATCACATTACCACTGGGGCTGCCCCTGCTGTATACCTTACTGTACAGAACAGTTAACCCTGCTCTGAATGCTCTGAATGGGACAAGTTAAAGTGCCTTCCTGCAAGAACAACATGTACTTTACACTAATTCCATTTATCATTCTGCTTTAGTGCCTAATTGTAAATAATAGCAATACAACAGAGGCTGGTTGTTTTTAATTGCAAGAGGGTTTAATCATCTCCTAGAGGGAGCTGCATTCCTTCTGTATTTCACAGTATAATTGAACTCCTTTTGGAATGGCAGAGGAAGGGAAGCATGCCAAGAACCATAATAGCAAAGATGAAATGCCATCCTGAATCAATCTGCACCCTTGCTTCAAACATACTAAATAGCTTTTCATTTAGCTAACATGAAAATTGCATTGTGTCCAGTGATGACTGGAGTGTGTCAAGGTACAGCAGGGTGCCCGCATACTGGGGTGGGGGAGGGAAATAATCCAGGGTAGAAACAATTTACCTAATATTCTAATACGACTGCCCATTTTTTCACATGTAAGCTGGCATGTGTTGACACCAAGAAAACAATACCCTACTCATAAAATGTTTTCCTCATTATATGGTTAGCATAATATTTCCAAAGAAAACTTTAGTTGTTTATATAGTGTGTTTTGTTTTTATGGCCGCTGTGTCCTGCTCTTCCTACAAGAACACATAACCATTGCCATTTCCGTTATCAGGAATTTGTAATGGGATGCAACAGGGGTGGGAAGTTGGTGATCTTTCAGATGTTTTGGCTCACAGCTCACACCATCTCTCACCACTTATGTTGCTTTGGAGTTAAGCATCATTCTGGCTGCACTTCCATATGTACACATTGTTCTGACCCTACAAACAAGGGCAGGCTAGTGTTATATTAGAAATTGGTTTGAGGAGGGTTTGTTTGTTTATTTAAAGCAGGATTTCCTTAGTTCACAGCTCCCAGACTGAACAAGACACAAACATTATCTGAGGTCAAAGACTGTACTTTCAAAGCTTTCAATGCAACTCTCAGGCCAAAACAAACAAACAAGCAAACAAACATTTTTCATGCCAAACCCTCCTCCGATTTGGCATGAAAAATGCGTGCACTGGCATGCTTTAAAATATGATGCATGCACTTCAGAGATTTGCACAACTGATGTGTCCTTTTGGGAAAAAATATACACACGTCATGTAAAAAAAAAACCTACAGCAAAACAGATTGTAATCATATCTACACATGAAATGATGACGCTTCAAGCCAGAATTTGGAGAACTTCAGTTACCTCGAGTTTTGCTTTCATGCCCAACCCTACCTAGTGATAGAGCGATAGGAGAGGATCTGTCCTTGCCAGCATCAAGACAGGAAGTGCAGCTGCATGTTGTTATCCACACCATGCCCTGCATCCCAATCCTAAGCCAGCTGCAAATTTGCTTTGGTCCAAACCCATTTGGGTCAGGCAGAAGAAGTGACAGTGTCGTTTGGTTCATTTTTTAAGCTGTAATACCAAGTCTTTACAGTGCTGGCTTTCTACCTAGATATACACTGCTATCTGTATGTGTGTGCATGTTCTTGGTTGCTTGAGTTGCTGCAATTTAGTGACAAAGCTCTCTGTCCAGTTGTGAACTAATTTACAAAAGAGATAGCAGATACAAGGGATAGAGAGTATCACTGGCAAAAAAAAAAAAAAAAAAGGACTGAAGCAAGAGAAAAATGCCTCAGTGATGCTGATTTACAAGACCCCTATTCTTATTTATGTATCATGTTCTGAGTTGAATCTACTCTTTCCTCCCTTTGGGGACCCCTTCTGTCTTTAATGCTTTAGCAGATAGAAATCACGCCTGCTGCAACTTCCAGCACTCCTTTTTGCTACACTCCTCGGCAATCCACTTCATGTCAGTACCATCTATGGGAAACGTTACAGGAAAAGCAGTGCAGTTATTTTCTGTGCTCCTTTTGCTTCAACATTTTAGAATAGATTAAGATAAATGCCAATTTTCTGTGTTTGTGTGAGACAGTCAGTTCTGCAGAGCAAACTATCCCAACATGAACGTTCTAGCCATAGCTCAAGTTCAGTTTTTCTGATATGGACTTTAGCTTTTACTGCATCCATCCTGAAGAGGCCCAGCCACTTGAATTGCCTTGTTGATGCTCATGTTGATGAAGGCAAGCCTATTCCCTTTGCCCCAGTGCAAGGTTTGGTCAGGGAACCTGTGGAGGCATGACCTGCCTGACTCCTGCCTGACCTATTAGGTTGGCAGAGATCCAGCACTGCATTCTATCCTAACTGCTACATGACTGGCTAGAGAATTTATGTTACTATGCCTCCATTTAATATATTGTTCTGCACCCAGTAATTTCTGGGTTTGGATAATGACTTCAGCAAACAGGTTTGTATAACTAGGGGGTGGGCAGGATCACCAGGGACTTTGAGGCCTTGGGAAAGAAATTCAGGGACCTAAAGGCCCAGGTGGCCTTTTCCTCTATTTTGCCAGTCTGGGGATTTGGGCCAGCCAGGGAAGGGAGGGTCGCAGAGGTGAATGACTGGCTCAGGGTGTGGTGTCAGAAGGAACACTTCAGGTTCCTCAACCACGGCACCCGGTTTCTTGCCAATGGACGTGTGGCAAGGGACGGGTTGCACCTCATGAGGATAAGAAAAAGGTCCTTCAGAAATGCTCTAGCGAGCTGCATCCGGAAGACTTAAAACTGAGTGGGGGGATGTGAACCCCACCCCAGAAACTTGCTCTGATTGGCTGAAACTTCCAATCATAGCACAGAAGGAAATGTTAAGTTGGACTGAATTGGAGCTGGTGATCTAAACTGAAGCTAAGATGCACCTAAGATGTTCCCTGAATTTTGTAAGATGCAACTTCATTTTACATAGCTGCTTTAATCGGTTTTCTCCAGAGCTTTTGATTTACTGATAAGAATCCCAAGTTTCCTGCATGGCCCACCAGTTGGAGATGAAGGAGTTTGACTTTACCTTAAGTGATGTAAGATGGATTGATTGGGTAAAGGATTGTATCTCTATATATAATATTGTCAGGGGAAATCTGTCCTGTGGCAATTTTAAATATATTCACTGCTGTACCAGGCATGGAGCAATTACCTCTTGCAAGTATTAAGCAGAGTAGTTGCCTGTAAAAAGTGTCCAAATTATAGCACTTGGCACTTGCAGATCCCAGTTTGGTGAGTCCACCAAAGTTAAATGAAGAGGGCTGAGTTCTATGCAAGCTGTCAATCATGTCTTTCCTTGCACTTTCCCCCTTTCCCCCCATGAACAGTGGAACTAGACACATGATAAACTCAAGGTTGCTGTCCAAAGCAGCTGTGGCACGTTGCGTAGCCTGACCTTTGTCTTCAAAATGGAGCTATGTGCTCTAAGATTACCTGCCGCGGATTTTCCTGTCAATGTTCTGCACAGGAAGTGAGGAAGTTACCTGTGGAATGATATTATGTATCTATATCTATACTGGATGCAAGATTGATGATACTATTCCATGACAGATAAAATTGCTCAAGAACCACTCCTAAATAGGCCTTCAAAGAGGGATGTCAAATCCTGGTGACTAAAATCCATCATTTCC
Source organism: Varanus komodoensis (assembly GCF_004798865.1). NCBI lineage: Eukaryota > Metazoa > Chordata > Lepidosauria > Squamata > Varanidae > Varanus > Varanus komodoensis. The sequence goes on from NW_025335549.1 coordinate 5,999,001, forward strand.
AGTGATGGGCAGGCCTGAAGGAAAAGCAATCGGAGACAAGTCACAAATGGAAAACTAAAAAAAGCTAGCATATTTCAATGTAAAGCTCTTACTGCCCATAGTTAAGTCCCAGGAGAATTTTTTTCAAACTTGTTTTTCAAACAGCATAGAAAATCTTAGAAACTACAAAAGAATTAATGGTTGGAAAAGGGATTGAGGCCAAAGGAAGCTGGCATGACCTACTGGAGAACCCTGGAAGGCTCTATTTGGACCACAGGTCTGAAAATTCAGTCTGTCTGCCCTGAAAGAGAAAGCATTGCTTCTTAAGCCTGCAGAACCCTTCAGCTCACACATGGGTCCAGCATGTCCAGTCAGTTAGAGAAATTAGTGCTGACCCTTTTGTTATACATTGTACAACCAAATGGAATATTTCAGGTTGCTTGCTTAGCAATTGCACTTTACTAGAAAGCTAGTGTGTGTTTGCCCATCTTTGCAATCATATCTCATTTGCAATATTTTAACCACCATGAAACAGATTAATGGGCTGTTTTAAGATGGGCATCATCATCATCATCATTATCGTCATCATCCTGTACATCTTTATATTGAGATCTTAAAGCTGCAATCATTTACAAGTGTCAGCTTTGTTGAAATTAGCCAGTGGTTCACTAGATGTTTTCATCATCACATCTCTACGGCACAGAGATTAAATTGCCCTTGGAAAATGTTGTGGCCTTAACAGGTAGTGTGAATGATCCTCTGGAGTGGGGAGACACCAAGCTATTGCTGTACAACCTCTTACTGGAAAACAAGATTGGTTCACATTTATTGGATCTAATTTAAATTACCTGGTTAATATTTGAATCAGAAAACCACTACCTTCTGATTTTATAACTTTTCCAAACTTTGGATTCATTTCTCTGATTTTTTAAAGTATGCATTTTTATTTATGTTGCAAATAAAAATGTGCACACTGGGGGGGGGGAGCTAATAAAAAGGCACAGATTAGAAAGATATACTTGCAAAACATGAATAATTATAGAGAATTGCATACAAAAATGGATCCAAATATCCATTTTAAAAAGTGCATGGTAATGTATAGTATCCCCAAGCAAACTGATGTGAAGACAGCATCAAATGAATCTGCACTTGAGAAAGTAAGGCTCAGTCTATCCTTACCACTGTCTGTGTTCCTGAACAGTATTTTCACGTAAGAATTCCAGTCAGCTCAAATCTAATGTTTTCATTTCTGCAGAGAGTGAACAGAAAGAGAGAAATTCCAAAATCATGCATTCCTATGGTTTTTAAAAATCGATTTCCGAGATCGTTCTGCTTTATTTGTTGTCTCCCCATGAGTTTCTTTGCCTTCCTTTCCCCCATTGTGTTCTCGTTCCTGGCATGTAATTTCCAACTTGATTTTATTCTCTCTCTTTCTCTCCGAGCTTCATCTCATTTTCTCTGTCACTTCTACTTCTACCATTTTTCTTAGGGTGGGCTGTTATTTTGACAGGCCTTTCATTGCTGCATTTTTATTTGTTTGTTTCTTTATTCAGACATGTATTGTTTTGCTTGCAATACTCTCTGGTTGAGACACTGTACCAAAACAGTGTTCCCTCCCTCCCTCCCTCCCTCCCTAAAAATGATCTACTTTGGATTCCTCCATATTCAGCTACACTGATCCAGCACAGGTTTCTCTAATTCTTTTTTCCAGGATGATTGTTCACCCCCTGCAGACAATATGAGCATTGTGTCATAGTAGGACAGATCTAGTCTGATGGGGTTCAGACTGCTGTGTTTTGAAGTCAGCTCTTGGCACTGAAAACAGACAAAGGCTCCTGTTTGTATTCCCCAACAGCTGCCAAAGACAAGTGTCACTTTTAAATATCTAATAATATTTGCTGCCAACTGCTAAGGTAATATTGAGCCATTTGTCATTTGCAATGTAGAACAAATGTCTTCATTCCAAGAAAGGAAGAAGGTTGCTGTGAAAAAGAGCTTGGGCAACATTTGATATTTTTTTCTTTTTAACCTGCTTTGATAAAAGAATGCTATTTTGCAGACTTCCTGCAAACATTCATCATGATTTATTTGTATGTAGCAGTTAATATGCTACATGATGCCTGGTATTATGCCAGGTCCAGTACACCATGGAGGCTGCCAACACAGGTTTTGCTGCTGTCATTTGCACCACAAGATCCCTAAGGGGATAAAGAGAGAGAAGCTGTGAGCCCCATACAGCTGCTGGAGAATTTCTCTGTCCCTTGAGGATTTTGATGAAAGGGTCTTCCTCCCACTTTCCTCCCACAAAATTAGTGAATTTTGAGATGCCATATGTATAGAGCTTTAAAGAGGGGAAATTTAATCCTAGGGAAGCCCCTGCATGTTGCCGGTTCATGAACCAGTCCTAAACTGGAATGGAAATTAGAGAAATGAAACAAATGGAAATCAAGGGACTTGTTCTGCATTGCCACTTGCCAGGGGTCAGAAGTCCAATGTAGATAATAGGTTGGGTGCTTTATTGGGTGTCCAGTTTTAACATCAGTCAGACCTTGACACCATCTGAAGTTCCTTCTAACCCCTACCTCTGGAAGGAGTTACCTGAAAATTGTAGTGTGTCATCAACTGCAAAGAATCAGAAGAGATTGTCCCCCACCCCAACATATCAAGTTGCCCTTGATTCTATAGACTGTTAATCATTTGAATGGTAAGTCATTTGGGGAGCAAAATTTAGTCTGAAAAGCACAGTAGAAGGGCAATCAAGTGGACACATCAGAAAGCACATTAATTAGTTTGCAGGTTCCTTGCTACTGCCGTTCATATCAAATCACAGCTTGGCTTTGAATAGTACAACTAGTAAGCAGAAGAAAGCACTTCCCAAGAGTGCAGGTCTTATACAAGGCAAAAGTAAGAGCTGAGCTATATATCAGTAGTACGTTCAGGCAGGCATCTTGCTGGATCACAACATTTTGTGTGCAAGTGGAGATGGAGGTGTGGGATGAACTATACAGAGATTTATCTTATATCCTCCACCAAGATTCAATCTGTGGACATTGATATTTTTGCATAAAATAAAATGTGGCAGAATTTCTTGTGCAGTCCCAGATATACAGAGACACCCTGTTCATTTCAATGGGTCTATCTAAATAAGATTTATGTTGGATTTTTTCCCTAGAAAAATCTATAACATTCAGTTTGACTAATCATATCATTGGTTTTCTTCCTTTTTCATTGTGTGTCATAAATTGAATAAATTCATAAATAAATAAACATGCATAAATAAACAATGCTTCTATAAATATTTCCAAACCAGCACTGATCGAGTAAGTTTGCCTGACCTGATAAAACAAATATAAATTCAGATACTAATATTAGAGTCAGGCAACAAATGAGTGATAATAAGTATCAGCTAGCAAAAAGAAGTGGAGAAGTAAGAGTTTACAATATCCGGCTGGTGATACAATTTAGCCTAACAATACTGAAAGCAAATCATTCAACACCTACAGTCTTAGTCACCATCAAATACAACTTTAATTTAAAGAACTTTTAATGTTAAAAAGCAGAAAGACGTCTATTGAACATTTGGCAAATATTAGAGTTCAACATGCACTGTAAGATATTACAGGATAAAGGCAACTGAATTCTAGGTCTTGTCATCATGTTAATTATTGGCAGATTTTCTAATGTGAATTCTGCTAAGTTGTTCTGTGCTTGTCATTGGGGAAAATACAATCTCATCTATTAAATATGCCAACTTCTTCCAATCATGGGCTCAGGAGGAGGCCTAACATGAAGGTTTCTACTCTCTATAAAAGAACATGCCTCTAAGCAGAACAGCAGATCTTAGCAAATGATTAGCTCTGGCTGCAATCCATGACACAAAAATACCAGTACCATTTGTTATCTAATTAACACATACATCTGAGAAGTACCTGGACTTGTTGGCATTGCACTAATTTAAGAATACATTTTATTTTCTTTTTTACAACTCTTCATCTGTGTCTCAATCTTCAATTCCTTCAATGAAGGAAACAGAAAAAGTGAGAAATATTTCTTCTAAAGTTCTGGGGGAAACAAAAGTTTCCAAAGACCAACAGAGGCTGCAATCTACAGTGATGCGGACTTTGGATTCTAGACCAAGGTTATCAAAATACAGTTGATAACTGACAATGAATTTCTGTGTGCAGATCCTTAAACGTTTCCCCAAGAACCTAAAAATAGTTTGGGTTCTAGATTTCTACTGACTTGATCCTGCAGTTATAGTAGTCACTGGGGATGCCAGAGCAAAAAACTTCTCCCTTCTCTAGGTCAAGTTCTTGCTTCCTTGAAAAGACTATTTCTCAGTGTGGTCTATCATCAGGAACTCTATTGCATCCTCTGAAGAAGATTCCTTCCATGAAGCTAGGAAACCCAGGATCATGACAGATGAGATTAAGAGATCCTAATATTTAAACAAACACTCATTGGAAGCTCCATATGAGGGTTCAAAGGGTAGGGGATTTTACTAAGAAGGAAAAGTCAACTGGTGGAAAGATAGTGATGCCACTAGTTAGTTAGCCAACAGCCACATTTCACTGTTCCGTGGGAGTGGGAGAGAATTTGTTCTGATTAGAATAACTTTCTAGAAATAGGGAACTGGTGGATATTCTTGAAGCTCTTTTCACATGAACAGCCTTCATAGGAATATTCCAGCTGGGGGAGCAGAAGGAATTTGCCCTCCTCAGTTCCAGCCTCCCTCTTAGATTGTTCCACTGACATCTAACAGACTAGCATAATTATTGGACATCATTAAAGAAGTTAATGACTTTGCTGTGTATATTCATCTATAGCAAGAGAAGCTGATAACACTGGAATAAACAGTAATATTTAAGCATATCACAAGCAGAATCTAGAAATTATGCATCCTACTGGATCTTTCTAGTGAATAATATCTAAACCTTATATTTGTAATTCAAATATCAGTTAAAAGCTTATTATCGAGCATGCTATCTGATCTTTGGTTTGCAATTACAGTTTTAATTCATTTGTGGTTAATCTTTATGTGTGTTTGATTGCCATTTTATGCACAATAAGCTTTTTGTTGGCTTTGTTATTGCAAAGTACATGTTAAGGGTTATTTCAGTTATGATTAATTTTCAAAAATGCACTTTATGTCAAGGACATTTGTAGATTTTATGGAAACTCACAATTGGCTTCACCACCAAAATCTAGATTATTTATTATTTACATTTTTGAGAGGATGGGATATTTTGCAGGGCATTCATTCACAGGGTCAATGTAAGTAGGAGAAACTTGATAGCACGTAAAACACAAGTGTGTGTGTGTCTCTCTCTCTGTGAATGTAATAATAAAATAATATACATAAGTGGATACCAAAATAACATAGTACCACAAATATCCACACTGGATGAAGTCTCAAGCAGATAAAACCAGGAGTATGAATTAAGACCATTCCCAAAGTAGCAGTAGAAAAAGCAAATCATTTCAGCAGGCCAAAGGCCCATCTAAAGTAGTGGGGCGGGGGGGCGGGGGTCATCTGTTCAGCATCAGAAGGCCAACAGCAATGGGCCTCCCCAAGCCTAGGTACCCAAGAAACATGCCTCAGATTATTGAAAGGACTTTCTGAAATATCTCAAAACAGAGACAGATGTTGATTGTGCAGACAGGGTAAAATGAGCCACCCAAAATTGGGGAAATGTATCACCAAAAATAAATACACATGAAATAAGGTAAAATAAAATATTGAAAGCATGAAAAGGCCAATGATCTGTAAACTGTTTGAACCTGCCTATTTAAATGAAAATGTAGAAACAGTTATTATATTTAAGAAGAAATACAGTAAATGGGGTTAGACCGGCCTTGTGATTTGCAGATCTGCCTGATCAGTTTCTAACCACAGCAGTACTTCTAGTTTATAATCTTTAAACTGGACTTGGACTGAATAGACCTTCAAACAGAGGACAGTCTCCTAACACCACACAGAAAACTCTCCTTTTTAAATAGCAACACATGGTCACCTTAAGAAAGGGTTCTATATATTTTAATATACAATATACCACAGAAAAATCTGTAGCTTCAAAGTTGTCAAGTTGAGATATTGCTACAAGGTCAACTTTCTTGGTTATGTCAAAATCAGAACATTATAATGAGTTCTGTCTTTGGAAAAGCCCTGGAAACTTCCACAGGCACAAGAAAAAGCAGTGGTGATGCTTGCTGGAGTCTTTTATTGATTGAACAGGTCTTGCTCTGCACCAACGTCTTGATTTGTTCAAAACCAGCACTTTGAATTGGGCCTGAACAGGAAACCACTGGAGTTCTTTCAGAGCCAGCATATTCTAAAGCACTTTTTTCCCTTTTAAGATAAATAAAACACCAAAGAAAATATAACCTTCTTCATCTCAGGCTATGATATATTTCATAATCATAATTGCACAGAAGGCAATATATTAATGCAAACATTCACCCACATGTTTGCAAAAGAACTTTGTACTCTATATTATACAAGAGGTCGCAGAAACTGGAATGAGAATATTCTCAAAGCTTCCAGTTAAATAAGAAACTATTAGATGTATTTAATTTTTGCAATCCAAGCAAATGATCTAACCCTGTGACTCCTAGCAAAGGTCTTTCAGTTAAAGATAAAAACCCAAGAAATGTGTCACTTAAAGACAAAAAGATTGGGAAGTGCAATGGATCTGAAATAAGGAACAGACCCAAGAAAACAGGTAACTGAATTTTCTTTTATTCTTGAGGTGAACACGATGGAATGGATTTGTAAACACAGGAATGGACCAGAAAGAAAGTGATGTGTCTTTCCCTGACACAAGGAATAATGTAGTCAATATAAATTTAAAAGGAGTCCTGAAGTAAACAGAGAAACTCTTATTTTATGAAGCAAGAGAGTCAAGGCTCTCTTCCCCTTCCCCTTCCTTTTACTGGGAACATAGCAGTTCTTCCTGGAAAATGACATTGATAAGTCTTTCTCTTCCATCATTTTTATAACAAAAGAGGGTGATAGTCCAAAAGAGGGAGAAGGGCCTTCTCAGTGGTTGCACCCCATCTCTGGAACATGTTCCCTGGGGAGGTATGCCTAGTGGTGCCTTTCTGGCACCAGGTGAAGACTTTTTTATTCACCAGATACTTTAATGGATAGGTAGTTTTTAATACTGCTTTCACGTAAACCGCTTTTGTGCCGTGTATTAATTTTCTAACAGGAATTGCCAAGTTGTTGCATTTGGTTTTAATTGATTTTATGGCTTTGTACTATTTTTATTGTAATGTTTTTTATCTGTAAACCTCCCAGAGAGCCCTATGGACTATTGGGCCATATACAAATGGAGGAGGAGGAGGAGGAGGAGGAGGAGGAGATGGTGCTTAGTGTGAGTGGCTGCCATAATGACACTGCTGCAAAGGGTACATATTTTACTGTGTCCCAAGCAGACATGTCTTCTTCCATCTAAACATGCATAGAATTGTGTCCTTGGTGCTGCTGGCCATTGAGTCTATTCCCAAGAGAGATCACTCTGTGTTTGACTCACGCACACTTATTTAATTTTAAGGACCATCCCCTTTTACTGTGGCGCACATGCAGACTTGTAAGTTTTATTGGAAGAGGATGTTGTTCCCTCTCACTATGCACATGTGACCTGTGACTGCTGCACTGGTCTGTCTCTTCCACCTTGCAGGGCCTGGCCATGGAAACATATCACGTATTGTTACTTGATTCTCAGTACAACCAAAGTACTTCAGTATGAGATTGCCTGTCAGATCCCTGTTCTCTCATGTCCAAAGAGGACTTCAGCCCTTGTCCAAGCTTGACCTAGGCATCTACACAATATGTGCATTATGCACATTGGCACCACCACCAAAAGCATGGCTCTGGAGACCATGCCAGCAGGTGCATCAGTACTGGAGAGGTGTGGCTCATGCCATGCACACATCCATGGCAGAGCCTTTCTTCCTCAGATCAACTTCTTTTGCGAGACTGCTGTATTGGCAAAATGAGCTAACATTGACTATGCTCTCATGAGCTCTTTGGGGGAAAAGCAGGAGAAAAAGATGCTAAATAAGACATTTCTCATATTTACTGAAATCCTTGAATGTTATTCATACTTTAAAATGTTCCCATGTGGCAGAATCAAGTTACCATTTTCCACATTCCTCAGTTACAATTTATTTTCACCCAGCAATATATTTAAGTGTTCAGCAATGTATGCAGGGAATTATAAGTGGAAGGAGGGGAGGTGCATATTAAGAGACAATAAGATTTTGTGTTTGGTTCCATCCCTCTCTTTGTGTATTCAAGCCAGGAACTGTTAGCAAATTTGAAGTCTCAATAATCCTTCCCTAAGCACTGAGGGTTATTAAGTAAAATCAGCAAAGATAACTTGTACATTCATCCTCCAACCTGTCCTGATAATTATTTGCTTATTGTTTGTTTTTAAATCCACCTAGATCCAATTTAACTACTTGACAATAACCTTTGAATTCCATTCTTTGAAACTTGGGAGGAAAACAATCTCTGCAGCCCGGTCATGCTGAAATTTGGACCCCAAATTAATTCTTTGGCTTGAAACATCCTGTTTTGATCTGTTACAGGCAGTTACGTCAGTCAGATGTTGTTATGTTAATTTTCTGTGATGAGTCTCAGAAAAGCTGCACTAAGCCAAGGAAGCTCATTGAGCTACATATAGAATGACAGGTCTAATGGATGGCAGTTCAAAGTCTGTTCTCCCCCCCTCCTCCACCCACTCTTTCTTCTTTCTTTTTTGCCCCAGTGTTGTTAGGGATTGCAAGCTTGCACTGAGCTATACTGCACTACAGGAATCAGAAAGGGGATGTGGGAGTCACAAATAGTTTAACCAGACCTAATGACCCTCATTATCATTATCATTGTCACCCTGCTCATTTAACATATGCAGAGAACATCATTTCAAAGACCTGGCTAGATGAATCACAAGTCAGAATTAAGATTGCGGGAGAAATATCAACAACCTCTGATATGCAGACAATACCACTCTAATAGCAGAAAGTGAAGAGGAACTAAAGAGCCTCTTGATGTGGGTGAAGGAGGAGAGTGCAAAAGTTGGCTTGAAACTCAACATTAAGAAAACGAAGATCATGGCATTCAGTCCTATCACCTCCTGGCAAATAGAAAGGGGGAAATGGAAGTAGTGACAGATTTTATTTTCTTGGGGTCCAAGATCACCGCAGACGGGGACTACAGCCAAGAAATTAAAGGACACTAGCTCCTTGGGAGGAAAGCTATGGAAAATCTAGACAGCATACTAAAAAGCAGAGACATCACCCTGCCAACAAAAGTTCATATAGTCAAGGCTATGGTTTTCCCAGTTGGCTGTGAAAATTGGAACATAAGGAAGGCTGAGTGCTGAAGAATTGAGGCCTTTGAATTGTGGTGCTGGAGGAGACTCCTGCGAGTCCCTTGGTTCGCAAGATCAAACCAGTCAGTTTTAGAGGAGATCAACCCTGACTGCTCTTTAGAAGGCCAGACACTGAAGATGAGACTCAAATACTTTGGCCACCTAATGAGAAGGAACAACTCACTGGAGAAGACCTTGATGCTGGGAACAATTGATAGCAAAAGAAGAAGGGGATGTCAGAGGATGAGGTGGCTAGATGGAGTCACTGGGGCAGTGGGTGTGGGGTTGGATGGATTCTGAGGGATGGTGGAGGATAGGAGAGGCTGGAGGAATGTTGTCCATGAGGCCATGATGGGTCAGGTACAACTTTATGACTAAACAACAAACAGAACTTAATGACAACCTGTGGAATAATTGCCTAATGAGACAACATTCCCCCAGGCTCTCCTATCCTTTGGCAAGAGTTCCATTTTCTGAAGAAAGTCTTCATATCTCTAATAGCTTCTTGGACACAGCTTGTTAACCATACTGGTGTGTTCTTGGATTTTGTGCCCCTTTCCCTAGTTGGTAGTGCAAATTCTATCTGAACTTCTGTTATTGTGGTTTTAGGTAACCTCCAAGCATTTAAATGAGGAGATTTAAGCTTCTTGAGTATCCTTTTCAACTTTATTTTTATCAGTTCCCTCATTTTAGCAAAATGCCCTCTTTTAAAGTCAGATGTGACTCTGTTGGACTTCTTTCTCCTTTGAATGTAATATTACCAAAGATTTTACATTTACCATAAAAGCCAGAATTCTTAAAGCTAAAAACACACTGGAATGCACGTTGCCATCAAAATCCGTATGCTTCCTAAGTTTGTAACCCAGTTCACATACACAGAGACAATTGAAACTATACACTAAAAATGTGTAAAATTCAAACAATGTTACAACATACATATATTTGAAAAATTTGCATAACTATGTGTGACTATAAACACAACCTGACACTTGTAGAACTCTTGGAGGATGCAGATTATCTGGATCCATTTCAATTGGGCTTTAGGCCTGGATTTGGAATGGAGACAGCCTTGGTTGCTCTGAATGATGACCTGTGCAGGGAGAGGGATGGGGGAGTGTGTCCCTGTTGGTTCTCCTGGAACTCTAAATGTATTTCGATACCATCGACCATGGTACTCTTCTGGATGGGCTGGCTCTGTTGGGGGCTGGGAAGCACTGCTTTGTGGTGGTTCCACTCCTACCTGTCTGGCCAATTCCAGAAGGTGGTGCTGGGGGATTGTGACTCTGTTTTCATGGCAACTTTGTCATGGAATTCCGCAGGGTTTCATTTTATCCCCCATGCTCTTTAACATCTACATGAAACCGCTAGAAGAGGTCATCTAGGGGTTTTGGCTTCAGAGTCACCAATATTCTCATGACACCCAGCTCTACCTCTCTTTTACATCTGATCCAGGTGAGGCAGTGACTGTCCTTCACCAGTGTCTAGCTGGTGTGATGGGCTGGATGAAGGTCAATAAATTGAGGTTTAATCCAGACAAGATGGAGGTTCTTTTGGTAGGTGGTTTAGCATTTCAGGTGATTTTAGCCTTGTTCGGGACAGGGCTGCACTTTGGGAGTGCTCCTTGACCCAGAGCTGTCCCTGGAGTTCCACGTGGCTGCTTTGGTGAGGAGCACTTTCCTTCAGCTGATTCATCAACTGTGCCCTTACCCGGTTGAGCAAAGCCTTGTAATGGTGACACATGCTCTTTCCCAATGGACTATTGTAACACGTTCTATTTGGGACTGCCTTTGAAGACTACCTGGATACTTCAGTTGGTTCAGAACAAAGCTGACAGGATGTTAACAGGGACTGGCAGATATGCACATAGAATGCCTGTCCTTTGCCATCTGCACTGTCTGCCCATTGAAGTTCAGGCCCAATTTAAAGTGTTGGTGATGTTTTATAAAGCCCTAAAACACTTAGGATCTGGATATCTGAAGGGTTGTCTCCTTCCTTATGTGCCTCCCCATCCCTTAGGATCTGGGTTGGAGGTCCTTCTTCAGGAGCTCTTCTTGAAGGAGATTAGGAGGGTGGCTACCTGGAGAAGGATCTTTTCTGTGGTGACACCTTGCCTGGTGCCAACACTTAATTCTTTTTAGTGCCAGGCCAAAACCCTTTTTATTTTCTCAGTACTTTCAAGTTTAGACTGTGATTTTAATCAGGGTCTTACTGTACAGAATTGATGCTGTGCTTTATTTTGTTTTATTGCAAGACTGTTCCAAGAATACTTGGTAGTGGAGGGCATAGAAACATTTTAAATAAATAAATAAAGCACCCAAAGGGAACAGGTATGTCACACTGCTACATATCCAGTCAGATTTGCTTATCTGATACCAGCAAAGTAAACTGGAAATGGAGACTGGTTCCCTGTGACGGGTTAACTAAGGTGATCCTAGCCCATTAAGCATCACAAATTAAACAAGATGATCACACTGCTTTGTGGCCAGTCACTTTGGCTACATGCTTACATCAATGCAGTAAGAGGAGAGGCGTGTGAATGGCATTCAACATTTGTCCATATTGCTGAATCTCTCTGTGAAATGCCGTGAGTGATTTTGGCTCGGCCGTTGTTGTAGAGACTTCCACAATATTACCTTGGGTAGTGTTTGAAAGTGAGAGGTTAAGCAGTGCATGCAAGTGAGTAAGGCAGTTATTCTTTCAGAATCACACCTGTGGTGAATCGAACCTGCCACTGGATGTCACTTTGCTGTGACATCTGAAAAATGAGTACCACCAAGGATAATATTTTAAAACAATTTTCTTCCACAGAAAAGTCTTTTTCAACCCACAGATTAAAAGCAGGTCATTTTCCCTCTTTTCTTGTTCATTGTTTCATAAGCCTGCATTTTAAATGACTCGCATAAAAGGAGAAGCAAACTATTGCTCTCTCAAAAGACTTCCCTGGGTACTTCATGCACACATTATTCCACTTAGAAAAAGAGGGAGCACAGAAAAGGGCAACTGTATTTGCCATTAGTATATAATGAATACCTTTGCAATGACTCAATAGGCTGACATGATAAGGAAAGCACAGATGAATCAATTTGGGATTTAACACTTCATTTAACCATGAATACTTGGTACAATCTCTCAGCTATTCTTGGCTCACGGCTATATAGGAATGGAAGATGCACTCTTTGGATATGATTGACAACTATCAGCCAAGCATTTAGAGACTGTAAGAAATACCAAGACACTTTTATGGGATTGTATTTCTTTGAAACATTCTCCAGCCAACCCCCCACCCCACCCCTGAGCAGCTTACATGTAAACAATGAAACAAGACAGTCCAAGTCCATAGGCTATATATATGCTGCACAAGAAAAACTGGGTTTGGGATGGGGAAAATAGGAACATTGTTTTTCCCCTTCTTCTGTACCGCTTCCTGGAAATGGCTGCTGGTGGTAACGGTTGCAGAAGTGCTTTTCCTTCAGAATGCCCACGAATGTTCTGCCAAGCAAGATTGCAACGAGAGGAGCTGTAGCCCAGTGGCTAAGGAGGCAATAAATAATGAGTGGGAAAAGCAGGCTGTTGCTGAAAATGGCACTCTGAAAATGGCACTGAGAAAACGTTTTTCTTCTTCAGATGTTCACAACATCCCTCGTTTTGAAACACTGGCTAGCTGCAGCCTTTCAGCTTAGATTCTTCATTTGCATCATACAATCTGTGCAGTACTTAGACAAATTAGCATGATAAGGGAACTATGGAGATGAGTAAGACAGGTGCTGACCTGCTCCTGCTGATACACTTACCATCCATGCGGTTGCAGTAGCTGCATTGTTTCCATCCTGCTTTGATATATGTTTCACCAGAGGCAATAGGCTACTCAGAGTAGGGGGTGCACAATCATTTCTCCTGAAAAGCAGCATTTCCATTTTATATGCTATATAATAGCAAATGTTCACAATAATTTCAAGTTGTTGCTTGGATCAGGTTCAGCTAACAGTTGTTGGTTACAGTATCTGACTGGTTCAGGTTTAATAAAAGGGTACTGAATTCAAAAATGCACCGTTCGTCATGCAATGGCACAATGGAGCATGCAAAATGGTAGAATTAAAATCATGAAAAGACTTTTTAAAAGCTTCGGCAAACACACATGTTGAGACATTGCTGACTGTTAATGTTAGATAATGTGTTTGAAAAGTTAATGGCAGAGGAAGGGAGGGGGTGGAATGCAGGTGAGACCCAGATCAGATAAATTTTCAGAATAGATCTGCCTTTGTGATGAAAGCCCTAACACATCTCTGTGTGGTGGCAATACACAGACACATTTTGTTAATTTGTACTCAGCATTAATCAGATCTATATTCATATTTAAAGTAGAGCTAGTGAAGCTCAGGGAAGAACTCAACATTACAAGAAATGGTAGAGGGATCCCCATTTTCCCCCCAAATGAATTCAGTGTGGGATACATGCATAGTTATTTATTCATTTTATTGCATTTGTATCCTGCTTATTTTTCTTATACAGAACTCAGTGTGGCTAACATCGCTCTCCTCCTGCTGCTCTCAATCTTACCCCACTCCCAACAACAGCCCTGTGAGGTAGGCAGGGCTGAGAGTCTGTGACTGGCCCAGAGTTGCCCAGTTGGTTCCATGGCTGAGCCGGCACTAGACCCCAGAATGCCTGAGTCCCAGTCCTACATATTTAATCACTGTGCCACACCAAACTGACGGGGGGGGGGGGGGGGGAGACAGGATAGATGTTGTGCTAGAGATTGTAAAGTAGGACAAATGCAGTCTTAGTTATGACCTTCCCTCCCTCCCTCCCTCCCTTCTGTATGTTATATCTTCCCCAGAAGTATAATTCCAAACCAGGACTTCACAGATTATTAATAGTTCACCTATTTTGAAATAGGTGGCCCTATTCTTCCATGTCCACTTGTGATATCAGGAATAATAATAATACTGATCTACCAACACGAACAAACACCTGTTGCATCATTTATTGAACTGGCCTATGTGAAGAGCACTCAATGCTTAAAGAGCATTATATAATTATAGCAATTTCTATGATCTTCTGCAAGCATCTCACCCTCTGAATTTTTTTTGCACCTTGCTCCACTTGGTCTGTGGTCATTGGACTTGTATGAAATGAAAGGAGATCAAAAATTGGAAGAGGCATAGCCCCTCACTCACAATCTGGAATTTCATTGCACACACCAGTGGGAATGTTATGCTGCCTCATTATCTGATTCCATCACAATAATCAATTTTAGGCTTTGCCATACAGAAGTGATACATTACACAGGCTGTGCAAAACCATGCTGGCTCCATGGCTGACACCCTTGACTTTACACAACAGTGTCAAAATGTTTTCAAATCAGTTTCTAAGATGAAAATACTATAGTGTCAAAACGTATATTTTCCCCTTTAACTGATCAATGCCATTGAAACATCACGAACTTGGAGTTACCATGACAACTCACCCCAGATGCTAAAGGATTGATCCAAGCTATCATCAAGGAGAGAATGTTGTGCTGTGAAGATTTATAATTAAGACAGTTAAGCAGTTTGCTAACACCTCAATGAACATTTATAATACTATTACTGGAGATTCTTAAAGATTTGGCTGAAATGTTTTCTTGTTTTCTTTTGCACATTTGGAAGGTCATGCATAGGAATATAGGGAGGTCAAGATTAACCTTCCATTTAGCTACTGAACCCTTTTTAGCCTGAGCAACATTTTGTTTAGTCACAAAGGTGTGCCCAACCCATCACAACCCCACAGACAACATTCGTCCAGGCTCTCCTGTCCTCCACCATCCCTCAGAGTCCACCCAAGCCCACA
This sequence comes from Varanus komodoensis, assembly GCF_004798865.1. Classification (NCBI taxonomy): domain Eukaryota; kingdom Metazoa; phylum Chordata; class Lepidosauria; order Squamata; family Varanidae; genus Varanus; species Varanus komodoensis. The sequence goes on from NW_025335549.1 coordinate 6,014,186, forward strand.
CCCACCACCCCAGTGACTCCATCCAGCCCCCTTATCCTCTGACATCCCCTTCTCCTTTTGTTAGGACCCCAAGGGTGGTTGAAGCCCCATCAGTGAGGGTGTTCATGGATAGCCTGGACATGCACATCATAGGCAAATTGTGACTCTGGTTGTTTAATACCTAGACATTTCTACTGTTGAAGATCAGTAAAATTAAAATGATTAAGAGTAATACTGCTATATTTTCTTCTTTGTAGGGCACTTTCAGAGCTGTTCAAACTGAAATGCTAATGCACGTTTCAAATACAATAAATTATATGTACTATTACCTAACATTGGAAGGTTAATATTATTGGATTTTATCTGGCCAGGGCGGCTTATTTTATACTGTATCTTTGTGCTTTTAATCTAATGTTTATATTTTTTAATTTAAGATTATAATTATTTTAATTTATTGTTGTAAGCTGCCCCGAGGCTTCGGCGAATGGGGCGGCATAAAAATGATATTAAAAAAAAAAAAAGGTGCCCACATCAGCTCTCAGAATAAGCAAATGGCATAGGAAATACCTATCAGGCATTCAGCAATATATGTACGCAGCAGTTTTATTCCAGACTGCAGTATCTTAATAGATGCTTTATATTTAAATTATATAATTTTAATATTTTTAAACTGTCTACAAAAAATGCATGTTATTGAAACTTGAGCATTGTTAAAGTTTTTGACTGAATAAATGAGAACAGAAAAAGATAGGTACTCAGATAAGCAGAGCCGTGCCCATTGGACCCGTTCCTACACCTTCTTACATACCCTCACCCACATCTCCAGCCCTTTATTTCACATCTTGCTATGTTGAATTGGCGAGGGCCTGAAGTGAGTTCTACTTGCATTCACTTGGATGTGAGTAGATCTCTGTGTATGATCAGGAACCCTTATAAAGTTAGATTTGTATAGATAATACACAGTGTAGCCTACCTGCATCTAAGTAATACAGTAGACCAACAACAAAACTCTTGCAGAGAGACACAAATAAAGCTAGCACATTAGTCACTAGTTGGGCCTGAACAAGTCCCCATGCTCCTGTAGTTCTAGAGTCTTTGTCTATTTTTGGGTTGACTACTTGAGTTTTGCCTTAAACTTTCAGGGAAGTTAGCATGAGATCATTCAGAAATAGCATCATCTGCCATCTAACATGGTACAGTCTAATCTATAAGTCTAGGATTCTACCACCTCATTCTTCCTCATATGTAGGTAACAACCATGCTTAGATTCCACTGCTGTTAGGCAAAGGTCATTCTCAACAATAGTTGAGTGGTACATCCCTTACTCTTTCCTCAGTATCTCTAAATTGCTCCAAAGTTTCATTCTTAAAGTAGATGTTGCTCAGAATATTTTTGGTGCAAAAGAAAGTGGAATCAACCAAGTATGAAATGGATTTGTATTGTTATAGGCTAATAATGATAGATAGTGAACAACTCTCTCATGCTAGTTTCTGAGAATCTGAACTTTAATGTAATTGAAGAATGGAATATGACACCATTAAGAATTCCAAGCCTAATTACCGACAGATGGTCAACAGTTTCAATGTTATTGTGAGACGCACATCAGCTCAGAAATGGAATGCAGATGACAAAACCGTCACTCATTGCAGCACTGAAAATCTACTGAGATCTTTCTGTTGTGGCTGTCTTTTCTGTCACCTTCTCAAGCAAGGTTAAAATAATCAATAGGCTTCAGTATTTTTCATAATGTATGTTGGACACAAAGCTTGCATGGATATGTGGCATTTTGTATTGATTTTGACACTCTTCAATACCAAGTATACACTCTAAGGCACCGGGTTTTGGATTTGTTTTCAACGGACACTGAGAAAACACAAGAGGCCAGGTCAAATGACTCTCTGAAATACAAGTATGTTTCCACATGAACTGAATTTTCAGTTTAGTGGTTTTGAACTCTTGAAGTTTCTGTGTTCCTACCAAATCCACCCTAAGACATTTTGCTGCCTGAATCAGATCAATAGCAATGCCCACTACCACCTGCTCTGCTTCCTTCCCCCCATGTTTTCCTATCCCCTCTTATGCCAACCTGCAGCTTCAGTAACATAACTTCCTTTCACATCATACTGCTACTCCAGTCCCAGTTGTATCCACATAATGAGTCAATATAGGGCTACTCAAATGCAAAGTGTGAGTTCATACAGTTATGGAGGTATCAAACTGAAATGAAAATTTGCGATTGTGAAACATGCCCTTGTATTGAGCTTTCTCATAGTGGAAACCAACTCCGTCTATGATTGGGCATCACTAGAATTTTCACAGAAGGCTTTTTTGGTGAGGAAAAATAAAACCCTCTGAGGAATGAGTAAATTCATATTTTGTGTTTCCTTAATGGTGAGTATGTTCAAGTTCAAGAAGAATCAAGCTTCTGTGTGGGAGCTCTTACTGAACGGAGCACCAAATGTGCGTATGTGTACCATGCAAGTTCTTACCCATCTTAGTCTAGTAGTGTAATAGCTATGTGTGTGCATGCATGCACCTAGCCCTAATTAGAATGCAAATTGCCTGATGTTTTTGGTGGGAGGGGACTCAATCTTCTTTCTTTCCTTATTAATTTTTGAATTCATACCCTGCTTAATCAATAGCCCAGCAGGACTCTCCAAACATATCTTGTTGCTGTCTTAAAGAGCTCCTCATAAAATCATGGAAAAGTATAGTTGGAAGAGGACATCAGGTCCAACCACCTGCTGTTGCTGGACTCCATGTTAGACCATCCCACCCAAATGGCTGTCCAGTTTCTCCTTGGATGTCTCTAGTGTGGGAGAGCCCACCACCTCTCTAGGCAGCTGGTTCCACTGTCGTATTGCTCTGACAGTGAGGAAGCTTTTCCTGATATCCAGCCTGAATCTGGGTTGTGGCAACTTGGGTTGATTATTCTGTGTCCTACAGTCTGGTCTCAGCAAGAAGAGATCTTGACCTCCCTCTTTGTGACAGCCTTTGAGGGGCTTATATAGGGATGTGATGTCTTCTGCAGTATTCTCTTTTTCAAGGCTGAACATGCCCAGTTCTCTCAGTCTCTCCTCATGGGGCAATGTTTTCAAACCTTTCATCATTTTGTTGCCCTCCTCTGGACCCTTCCCCCGGGCTCCTTGTGCTTTGGCTCCAAAAATCTCTGTGCCTTGTTCCTGCATCCCTCTGAGTAGACCCTGCATTGCTCCAGTCTGCACCCTTTTAGCTGTTCTCGTCCTTCCTCTGAGTATACTCTGCATCACTCCAATTGCTCCTACCCTTGCAGAAACAACTCTCCAGTAAACCAACCTTGGAATTGTGCTCTGATACTTTCCCCACCCCACACCCCTGTGTGAAATCTGACTGCTCACCTCCAAACCTTTGACCTGGATCTGCTGACTTGTCTCTAGCCTCTGACCCATAGCTTCAGACCCATAGTGAGCTTGCTCTCTGGACCTGGTATGCTGCCCATCCCTGCTGCCACCCATGGCTCATCCCTCACACTGGGGCACAGAAAAATGGGCTCAAGTTACAGGTAGTCAGATTCTGGCTAAACATCTGTAAGAACTTCATGACTGTTTGACCAATATGACAATGGAACCAATAAGCTACAAAAGTTGTGAGTTTTCCCACACTAGAGTATTCAAGATGTGGCAGGACAGCTACCTGAGAGGGATGGTTTAACTTGGAATGCTGCCTGAGAGGGATTTGACCTGATGACCACCTAGGTCCCTCCCAGTTCTACTATTCTATGATCCTTAGCACATGCTGTGCATACAAAAGGCCCCAGGACCGATTCTGACATGGTCAGATAAGGACAAAAATAATTTTTAAAATTCCTGCCTGAAATGATGGGAGGACCACAGCTACCAATCAGTGCCTGCAATACTGGGCTAGATATACCAACAGTCTCACTCAGTACAAGGCAGAATCCTGTGATCATAGAATTTCCTTCCATTAAATTTGCCATTCAAAAACAAACATCTCCACCTCTGAGTTCTTGCTTCCTTTAAAAATTGACTTGTGTTCTCTGTGGACATCTCTGGACTAGAAAAATTCCCCCAACAGGGAGCATAATTCAGCTTGATGAGTTTTCAAGTATGAAACATAAAATGTTTCTGAGCATTGATTCCAGCATGTCTTGCCAAATTCTTTCCAAGTTTTCCTGATTGATTGACCCTTGGAGCTCACATTTATCTGAATGAAGTACTCATGCCATCAAATCAATATACTGTTGTTTTCTTACATTAAATACTTTCTCTGAGAAGAAGGTGGGGAGGAGTGGGGGCCATCATTGAAACTCCTTAGAAAACAAAAGCTACAAATGTGTTCGGATTGAATAAAAGCATAAATGTCTCGAGCATAAAGTTCCAAGCATGCAAGCCTTGCTATATGTGCTTTCACTCACTCATTCAGCTGCCTATTCTTGTCATGCATAGAGGAGAAGGTGCATGCCACCTTCCTTTTAATCACACACCTCTTATTTCTGATGGCCAACTGTGCCCATTTCTGTGTCCTTGAATTCAATTTTTTCAAGTTTTGATTTTGCTCCTGTATCTGTCTACCAATTGATTCATTGAAAAAGAAAGTCCACAGAAACATTCATGCATTGTGTGTGTGTGTGTGTGTGTGTGTGTGTGTGTTTCTCCTAATTGCTCATTGGTTTGTTTTGCCAACAGCTCTGAAGTTGGTTCTGAGAGCTAAGAGCGACTGAAGTGCCCTACCAGCTTGTCCAACATGGGACATCCCCAGGAGGAGTTCCTGACTCATAAGAAGTCCAGTTGCTATGCTTCTTGACTTTGTACTTCATCTTGGGATGGTGGTCTGTTCCTCTGCTTTCTGACACCAGCTGAACCTCCACCATAGATTCCATGGGTGGTGAATGGTCCCTAGGGACCTTGTCCGGGGTTGCTCAGTCTGGAGGACCTGGTAGATCTTCTATGCGGCTGTTAGGAGAGGCAGTGTTGGCATAGTACTTTGGAATCTGCAGTCTCAGGATTACTGAATTGTGGGGTCTTGGACTCTGTGGATTCAGAATCACCCTAGTCAGTCAGAATCACCCTAGTCAGGCATGACAGCTCAGAACCCACCATAGGAACAGAATGCAGCTGCTGGATGCAGCAGGGTGAAGCGAAAGACAGGACACTCACCCACTTCTTGAACATGGTAAACACAAGAACACCAAATGGAATCCCTGTGCATTCCTCCAAAATGTTCTTTTCTCAATGCCTTTTCAAAAGCCTTTTATTTTCTATCAATTGAATGAGAATAGTCAAAAAGGTAGGATACTTTTTTGGCACAGCACTTGTAATTAGGTTCTGATCGACACTTTGGTTTCAGAGGTGTGTGTCTATTTATTATATGTATATACCACCTTTCTCTCATTGTGGAACTCAAGGTGACCACATGCAGTTCCCATGTGGTCTCCCCACCCCCCCGCCCCCCAAGCACAGGCTAGCCCCAGACCTGCTTAGTTTCAACATGACAAATGCCTTCAGACCATAATCTCAAGTGTGCTGGGCCAGTCTGTCCCCACCCCCACCTCCATGCTTCCCGAATCTAAGTATCCTCATTTCTACTTTTTGCTTCAGCAACTTGTCATTTTGGTGCTTGCAGCTATTGACTCCAGACCTGCGATTTTCTGTCTTTGTTTTCCTTTCCTTTCCTTTCATCTCATTTCTCACTCCTGGCTGCTTCATTCAATTCAACCTTTCTGTCCCTGCTGCTTCTCCACAGATCCTTGAATCCCCTGGGAAGGGAGCCCATTCCTTTCTGTCCTTCTCTTCAGAAGTAACACAAGTTCTTTCAGCATGGGGATGAAAAAAACGAACCAGAATCAAATTTTTAAAAAACCTCTAAGAAAAATAAAATTTAAAAATGCATGGCACTGCAAACATACACAGCACCAACTCAGGAGCATGTTTAAATTACACCTTCTGCCCTTAATTGAAAGTAATTTGGAGATTGTATAAAAACAAGCCTACTTCGCTAAGATGATTGATGGTTAGGTTTTGCCCCACAGAACTCTTGTCAATAACAATTTTGCTCAAGTGAGTCCTATTGCTAACCAAGGTTTGTCTCCTATAATATACACTATGGGGAAATGACTTAACATGAAGCTATTAAAATGGCTGCATGGATGATAGCAAGTTAATATGAAGAATATGGTGAGTGGAGGCAAGGTTCAGTGGCCTGCTGGATTTCAATACAGTCTCAGTTATATCATATCAAGACCACTGGCAGAATGCTTAACATGGAATAGAAAGCTGAAATAGATCTGCTGTAATCAAGTCGTATGTGTGCAAACAAAATCCACCTACCAGTGATTCCAGGAAACATAAATGAGACATAAACCAACTAATTTTGAGTTGACTGACTAGATGTCTTTTGCATGTAGATCCCACATCTCCACACCAATGCCCAGAGTATGGGAAACAAACAACACAAACTGGAGCTCATAGTACCTGAGGGCAATGATGATCTTATAGGAATAACTGAAACTTGGTGGGAAAGTGGAGACACACCATATGTAAGAGACACATATATCCACACAGAAATACAAGAAGAGGAACTTAGTAACCCCATCAAAAGCATTTGGCTTAATTGAAAGAGAGTAAAAAATAAGAAAAAACATAGCATTGGCATCTATTACCTACCACCCAGTCAAAAAGAGGACAAGGATGCAACCTTTGACAAGCAACTTGCAAAAAAATCAAAGTCAGACCTCACCTGCAATACTGTGTCCAGTTCTGGGCACCAAGATGTAACAAATATGCAGGTAAATTAGAAAGGGTCCAGCAGCGGGCAACAAAAATGATCCAGGGTTTGGAAACACTTCCCTATGAGGACAGACTGAGAGAACTGGCCATGTTCAGTCTTGAGAATAGAAGACTGAAGGAGGGGGGGCATGATATCTCTCTATTAGTACCTCAAAGGCTGTTACAGATCTCTTCTTGCTGTTCCCAGAGTGCAGGACACGGAATAATCAAGTTAAGTTGTGACAACCCAGTTTCAGGCTGGACATCAGGAAAAGCTTCCTCACTGTCAGAGCAATACAACAGTGGAACCAGCTACCTAGAGAGGTGGTGGGCTCTCTCACACTAGAGACATTCAAAAAGAAACTGGACAGCATCTGAGTGTGATGGTGTTAAGTTGGTGTCCTGCAACAGCAGGGGGGTGGAACCAATGGCCTTTATGCCCCCTTCCAATTGTACTATTCTTTGAGTCTATAAGTTCTCTGTCCCATACACACACTTCCTCCTCCTCCTCTTCCTCTTCTGGTTAATTTTCTATTCATGTAGATGCTCTCACAAGTAAGAGGCTTATAAAATTTCTAGGAAAACTGGAAGATGAAAAGACATCTTTGCCTTTCGCATTTTAGAAAATTTCTGGAAAAGATGTTGCAGCACATGTGTGGGCCTTGCTTCAGTTCAGTATAGGATTAGCAGCATGGGAGGAAGACCTATGACCTTTGTCAAAACTGGTCTGTAAACATAGCCATTTAAACCTCCTGGGCCCTCCCCAGGGCTATTTGGATTTTGAATCTCTCTCTTTTTCTTTCTGTTCACCTTCTAGGGACTTTCGACCATTGGTGGGAGGTCTTATTTTCTCCACTCCATTATTTTGTGCTGTCTTGGTAGATCCTGTTCAGTGTGTGGATCCTGTTGTGGTTAATTCTATCACATTTCTTTGGCAGGGAATTCAGGTAGAGTTCAGGATTGATGAGCATGATGGATATTCTTAAAAATATCCTATCTGTATTCTTTGGGTTGTCAGGTATATTTCATTCCATCATCTGTTCACTGGATTTTCTTAACCAGGCTTTTGTTTTATTTGTACAAATGTGCAATAGTGCAAGTGCACACATGTGCAAATCTTTGTTAAATAAATGTTAAACTCTTTGCTAAATAAATGTGGTCCAAATTCTTTTAATCACTTGCATTTGGACACTGTTCATTCTTTCTTTCTTAATTCCGGTATAGAACTGGCATCTTGTTTTCAAAATTCTGAAGTGATGTTTGCCAAAACTTAGAGAGAAGAGTAAAAATAAGCAAGGGGTTATTGTTAGTGCTTAGAATGTATATTTCTACTGAAAAAACTTTAAAGCACAAACCTAGTAAGAAAGGGCAGAGGGAAGTTTTACAAAATCACTGTCTTACGGTGATGCTAATTACAGTAATTACTTTTGATATTTCCTATACAGAGAAGCCTTGATTAAAGGTGTCCAGTAATTGTTGAGTTTTCTATTTTTGAGGCACTGTTTTGGAAGTTGATGAAATACAGTCTGGGATTGATTCCAAACTTTGAGTTCTTTGTTGCAGCAGAATCTGCAAGTGTCCACAGAAGCATCCGAATTCCGTTGCCTCATCCTGAGCTGTGATTATGAGTCCCTTGTCAAAGACACGTTTGAGGCCAATACATTTTGGCTATAAATGAAGATACTGTAAGAAAAAGAGAGTGTGTAAAATAGTGTTTCAAGCACCTTCTCTGAAGGAGCAAATGAAGTTCTTTTTTGTTTTTCCTGATGTTGGTCCAAACTGACTCCTAGCTGAGTCAGAAGATAAGTAATGTATGGCTGAAGCTCTTAATTTAGTAGACACATTCCACCTGTTTGGGCAGGATCAGTGAGTAACAAATTAGTTTTTTTAAGTGCAGTTAGAAATAGAGACAAATCAATGCAATTTTATTTATTTATTTATTTATTTAGTAAATTTCTATGCTGCCCCATTCGCCGAAGAGTCGGGGCAGCTTACAACAATAAATAAATATCTATAATCATATAAAATCAATATAATTGGAAATGCACTGGCCAAAGATATAAAATCAATAAATAAGCTAACAATTAAAATGCCGTTTAAATTAAAAGGTCTTGGCCTGGCACCGAAAAACATATAACGACGGCACCAGGCGGACCTCTCTGGGAAGCGCATTCCATAGATTGGGCGCCACCACAGAGAAAGCCCTCCTCCGGGTAATTACCATCCTAATATCCTTCATGGAGTGTTCCCAGAGAAGGGCCTCTCCCACTGATCTCAAGGAGCGGAAGGGCACGTATAGACGTAAGCGCTCCTTTAGGTAACCAGGACCCAAGCCATTTAGGGCTTTATAGGTAATAACCAACACCTTGAATTGGGCCCGGATTTCAATGGGGAGCCAGTGGAGTTGATGGAGGACTGGAGTCATGTGAACATAACGCCCAGTCCCCGTCAGCAGCCTGGCAGCTCTATTTTGCACCAATTGAAGTATCCAGACCATCTTCAAGGGCAGCCCCATGTAGAGCGCATTGCAGAAGTCTAATCAGGAAGTTACCAACGCGTGTGTCACTGTCGCCAGGCAATCTTATGTATCTTTAGTCAGAAGTCAGTGCCACTATTTTTAATGGGAGTTTATCCAGGATAAGAAAGAGCATTGGGGGGAGGGATTTCAAAGAGACAAGATCTTCTCTGGGGAAAACTGATGTTCTTTTAAAGATTGCTAGAATTCAGAGCCAATGCTGAGGGTAAGCATGACTGGGGACCTGCCAAGAGCCCCTGCCAATGCCACCTGCTTATACATCTTCCTTTCTTTCTAGCCCAGACAATGGTTGTTGTGAGGTGGAGGAGGAGCAGTAGATGGCACTGCATGCTTGCTCATTGGCTCTTGCCTGCAAGCTATAACAAAGGAGATGGAGGAGAAATATCAGCTGGTGGAGATGGTGACTCAGGTTGACTCAGTGAGCGGGCCCTTTTGAGGGTGCCTTGCCCATGTGCTCTCTAATAGCCTGGAGTTGACTCTGCTGGCACTGTGTCTTGAGCCACTGTGGTGTAGTGGTTAAGAATGCTGAGCTGAGACTCAGGGGCTCTGGGTTCTAATCCCCATTCAGCCATGAAGCTCTCTCAGTGACTTTGGGCCAGTCACAGGGTGGTTGTTGGGAGTATAAGTCTGAGGGGAGGAAGATCATTATATAAACTGCCTTGAGTTCCTTGGAAGGGAAAAAAGTGGGATATAAATAGAATAAATGAATATTGGTGGGAGTTACTCCTTACTGCTCAACAGGTACTTTACAATCCATAAATACTCTTATCACCTGATAACTGATCCTTTACTAGCTGCCCCTGGAGCATGCAATATCTTGGAGAAACAGGGCAAAGGAGTCCATGCCTGTGTTAAGTTCCCTTTCAGAAACAGAATTTCTTGCAAGCAAATTGAACTTCAGGCAACCATTCCTCTTTCTTCTGGTACAAGAGCCTAGCATGAGAAACAGTGAGAGAGAAGGGAAATAGCCTTTGAGGAGCATATTGTTATATTTACCCACATCCCGGAGGGCTGTGCTAGTGAACGGTATATACATGTCTAAATAAATATGGAAATTTCTGCAGTGCTGTGCTTCCTTGGACTTGTGTTTTTTGGAAGGAAGCACCACTGGAATCTTAAGACACTTTGCGATGGAAGAGTGTATTTCTTTCTTTCTTTCTTTATTTATTAAAACATGTTTATGCCGCCCCATTCGCCGAAGCCTCGGCTTACACATTTACAGATACATAAGTGGAATAAAGCAGCTTAAATATTCCAGCAGAGTATCCATTGCCCCAAATCTGATTTCCATTAAGGGAACACCCAAATCCAAAGTTCTTTTCAGAGATCAAAGTCAGCTCTCTGATTTTTTTCTCAGTCCAACCTAAACACTGAACTAGACTCTTTCTCACCCAACTAGCTTCACCCCCCACCCCCCCACCTTGTATTCTGGAGAGGGACTCAATAAAAAATGAGGTTCTATCTTCTCTGATCATTTCCTAGCTTTTCTGCCTATTTACATAAAATTTCCTTAACAAAAGACTTGCCTGGAAATAGGCTTATTAACCATTAAACTATATATTCGCTCCAGTTTCATCTTCCTTTCAGACTTCCGATTCCCTTTGAAACAGTCAAATAAACTCTTACAATTGCTTTAGAGACACAAGATACGTATATTACAGTTCACAGAATCAAAGAATCATAGAATACTAGAGTTGGAAGGGGCCATAAAGGCCATCGGGTCCAACCCCCTACTATTGCAGGACACCAAGTTACACCACCCCACTCAGGGATGTAAGGATTTTTTTTTAACCACTATGTCTCTGATTCACATTTTTTTGGCATCTTTATTTCCATTGTTTGCTCATTCCATTTGCTTTTTTGGTACAAAAATTCTCTGCCAATAAGCTCAGTGTTAATGTGCAGTTGTATTAACATACACCAAAGTGTGCATTTGTGCAATTCCATCCCACAAGTAAGAAGAAAGCTCCATTGAATCCATCCCGCTAGATGTCCTCTCATTGTAGAAAGCCAAACCAAGCCAAAAGGAAGTTTGTGAATATTCACAAAATGAAGTTTGTGCCATGGTCATGTGCAGCACAAACCAAAAGGTATTCTACTTGCACAGCATTTGGGGGGTGGGGCGAGGGGGGGAGAGAGAGAGAGAGAGAGAGAGAGAGAGAGAGAGAGAGAGAGAGAGAGAGAATACAGCAGGTTTCAAATCTACGGCTAAGCATTTAATGTTCTGGACTGACTGGATCAATTTGTTAGCTTTGGATTCTCCTAAATTAGTTTCTTGTTTAAAACAGGAAAACAAAAGAAGCAAAACTTCATGCTTTTTCCATCCTGAACACAAAGATTTGTTAACTTTGATTAATTCTTAGCAAAAGCAAACTGAAACGAAATCCTCACTCATCACTATTTGTGGATTAACTCTCCACCCCAACCCCATCATTATCATAGAGAACTCTCCTCTGCTATTAATTTACCTCTGATTAGTTGCTTCCTGCCACAGCCAGTGGTCCTATTTCTTCCTCACCTATTTCTCACTCTTCTGCAGCCTCTGTACAACTCCCTTTCCACACCTTGTTGTTGTTCTTGTTACAGCTAATTCTAACCACCTGAAAGCTGGGATGTAAATCACACTTTTAAAAGAAGTTGTCATATATACTAGAACCCAGAGCCAGGAATAATATTTTGACAAGTAATCAAATTTAGCAAAGGTTGTTCTCTCTGTGTTCCTTTCAAATTACTTAATGGTCTATTTCAGGAGTTCTATAAGTGGATCTGGTGCATATGCTTTGCTTAATATATCCTGTTTCTGTCTTGAGTGGCATGCATATTTAACTTAAGAACAAAGGGGCGGGGGGGGGGGGGAGTCCTGTTGAAGCAGGCCAAAAGCCTATCTTGTCTTGTGCTCCCTTTCCCCAGTATGCGAAGAAATGCTTCTGGGAAGCCCACAAGCAGAGCATGGGGGTAACAGGCCAATCATGCTTCTACACCTGGAGGCAGTATCTAGGCAGCCATTACATTCATGGATTTGCCTGGTCCCCTTTTATACCCATCTGAGCTGGTGACCACACACACAGACCTTGACAGAAGCAGCATCTGAAAATCACTTTTGAGCACCCCAGCAACCCAGAAGAATTGTTCAGATTAAGATAGACACATTACAATTGCTGAGACCATGAGAATCTCAAGGAATGTCTGCAAGGAACTAAATAAGGGTGGTGTTTCATCTCACCCAAACTGAGCCTTGCATTATTGTTCTAGATAAAGGATGGAACAAGTATACGAGGCCGTGGTTGTGTCACAGTTCTGCGTTTGGAGAGACAGGTAACCTGTTTTGTTTTTAACAAGGACATGTGCAAGGCCTGCATCAAGTCTGACCAGAGTGAAGGCTCAGGTAGTAGGAAAGATGGGAAAGAAGCCTGGAAGCTTCCACTATGTCAGACACTATAAGTGATACTGGCTTGGCTGGACATATGTTCCAGAACCTACATGCAAAAACAATTATTTACTCTCAGCTGCTCACTATCAAGTTGAGCCTGAATCTCTAGTGGCACATAGACAAGGTGACCTGGGTAGGGAGTGGAATGAACTGTGTTGAATGGGCACTTGTTCAGGTCTTGCACCAGCAGCCAGTCTGATGTCCTGCCTGGCTCATGGGAGTGAAGTCTGTGAATGGGCCAGAGGGAAAGCATCCGCCTTCAATTTCTTCCCTGTATCATCAGAGGAGGTTCTGGTTCTGGCTTGGGCATTCCTTCCCTCGACGTCCCTCCAAGAAGACTGTATAACTCTGAAAAGCTAACGAGTGGGTGCTGCCTCCCTTCACTCCACGAAAAGAACAGCACTGCCAAAGCTTTGAGGGCACCTCCACTTCCTACCACCAGAGCTGAAGCCAACATTGCTTCCTGTCACTGCTGATTGCTACCACGCCTGATTGCTACCACCACTGCAGAGAGTGCCACCAGTTCTGAAGGGAAACACCAGTGGTTCCATCTGATGCCACAGTTGCTAGTTATTTCCATCACCCTGGACTATAAAAATAAGGGTCGCCACTCTCCCTGTGTCAAATTTGCTCTCCTGCATTAGAAAGGAAGGGGTGACACCACTGAATAGATGGTGGATTTACACAGGTTAATTGGTGTCATCTGAAGGATAATGTGGATGTGTGGGGGCGTAACACTCCAGCCCCTGCCAACTGCCCCTTCATCCAGGTTCCTTTGTGATAGCTGACTGCCCCCCTTGTGTTCTGCATTTTCTGGTTGTGACTTCTGCCTTAGCTAACACAGCTTTACTCCTTGATAGACCTTGCTTGTAACAGAACTGACTGCATAGCCTGAAACAAGACAGGCTTGCCTGTCTCATACTTGCATACTAACTGTTATTTAGAATTATGGCTTAGTAACTTGTCTTTTTGGAAAGCAGAGGGGTGGCCACTGAGACTAGATGACTCTCATATTAAGAATAAGATGGACACATTTCATCTCCCTCAAGGGAGAAAAATCCTCCCCAAGATTTACCAGGGATATAATCAAGGGAAATGTCTTGTTCTGCTGCTTGCATGCAAGCCATTCCAGGAATATTATGGCTGGAGGAGCAGAAAACCACCTTAAGTTAAATGATTATCAGTGTGGCCACTGTGGGTTTGCTTATCACAGTGATAAGTGCTTAGGTTTCAAGGTTCATCAGCTCACCATGCCTATGGATTGGAGGAGGGACTCCTTTTGAGGGCACCATGCAAATGACTAACCTCAGGAAGAAGGTCTCTGGATCAACTGCTTATACTACCAGTTTGTCCAAGGTAGGATGTCATGGTAAGGTTTCATTAGATTTGGGTTTCCCTGCACTCCAGTCAATGATATGCCCTTCACTCCTTCCTTGCCTGGTATCCAGATCAGTACACAAGAATCATTCTGGATCAGACTGAATATTCTCACAGGCCAGCACATTGTTTTCCCACACAGTGGACAGAAAACTGCTCAGGGGAAGCCCACATGTAGAACATGAATGCAATCAAACAGAGTTCGTGATCCCCCCATAGGCATTCCACCTCTGATATGTGGCACATCATATAGCTGTCAGGCCTTGTAGCTTTCCTCCATTCGTTTAGCTAGTTCCCTTCAAAGTCACCCAAATGGGTGACCATCACCACATTTTGTCTTGCAGAATTCCTTAGTACTGTGTGAAGAACTACTTCCTCTTCTGGTTAAGCAATGTTCAAACACTGAGCATCCACAAACAAGGTAGTCTACCATTATTCATCCAATATTTACTCTTCCAAGGTTCTTAGAACATGTCAAATTGTCTTCAGTCCATGAAAACTTTCAAAGGCTGAAAGATGTAGCAACGGTTACTTTACCACAAATTCTAATAATGGGCCCTATGGTACACTATACCGTGTCATCTATATATCTTGGTAATTCAGAATCTTGTACATCACACCTGCCAGCAGACTAGCATTGTTTAAGGATCTAATTGATGCATTGCTTCAACATAAGAAATGCACCCTACAGAGGGTAATGTGCTCCTGTACCACATAATTTGTTTTCCTTGCAAGATGGTCTCCCCAGGAAGGGGCGAACCTACCTGGCCAGGTCTACAGAGCAGTTCCCTTTCCCTCACTATCACCTTAGAATTACAAAGGGCATGGAGAATGACCTTGGAAGGAATTGGGAGAATATGTCAAATAACTATGGTGTGTGTGTATCCAATCAAGTGATGAAGATATTCTCTTATTGATGTTTATTTTGGGGGCTGCTCATACAGATCACCACTTCATGCATGTGTGAACCTGCCTTGAGTCATCAGTGCTATGCCATGTAAGTGGTCCATGTAAGAACATAGGCTTCCTGAGGATGGGCAATCGTTCTGATGAAGCTTGATGGGGCCTGAGTCACTGAAATTATCATATACACTGTGTAGTGCTAAGAAATGAGGAAGTCAGATGCACAGGGAGACTTTGCAGCCAGCAACGTTGTAATCTTCCTAGTTTAAGCTCGAAATATTTTTTATGACACTTCAGCAGTTGTGTTTGCAGTTTCTGAATCATTTCAAAGTATTTTGAAAAGATAGTCTAATCTCTGCCAAGGCATACTTTTTTCTCAGATAGGAAGATTGGGAAACTGAAGGGAATAAATTCATTAAAAAATAATAAAAAGCCTTCTTCATTCCAAAGAGATTTTGGAGTTGTGCAAAAGGAAATGGAAAATATTTGATAGTTATTTGTAAAGTATTATATCCAGACTCATGAAAGATTTTAATGGTATTCTACAGTGTAGATAAACTATTTCTTTAGTACAGGTGTTTCTGAATAATCTCTGAAGGATTCCTCAACAATCTCAAAAGTAATTGAAAGGATTATGAAACTATTTCAGAATGACAATGGAAACCAGCTAAAAGCATGCATTTGTCAGAAGATAAGATTCTTTTTTCAACAAACTTATTCCTCTAAGTATTTTAAAAAATTGCTCCATTGCAAATGCTACCTTGATATGTCAAAAGTGCTTATTGCTAAATCAGATATTTACTGGTTATCTGTGAAATGTACAAGAGAGAAAGGAAAAGGTTACAAAGTCCAAAGTAAATCAGTTCTCATATTCAATTTGACTTGCTATCATGCTGCACAGATGAGCAGTTGTGAACAAATGCTATTTGAGACACAGAGGTAATAGTTGGGAGATGATTAGAGAAGGCAATGGAACACCACACTGAAGTGACTCCCTTTGTTACAACAACCCATTCCCTTTTGAGGGGGAATCTTTGGAGCCCTGGTTTACATAACAATTGTATTCCACATTTACTGGCTGCAGTGATGATTTCCACATGGGACTGGGCTAAGCACCATTGCCTCAAACATAAGCAGGTGTTCATAGACTTGTGTATAAGGGCAAACGGGACATGCAAAAGCCCTATTGCCAGTGGCCCCTGCACCCAGCTTCTGGTTACTCTCTGTGTGGTGTTCGTAGACACTTTCTAGGTTGTGCTTTACCACTGCAGGGATGTGATCATGTGTCAAGGAAACACTGCACACACACACACCAAAAAGTATCTGGATTCCTAAAGGAGGGTGCTTGTGCAATGTTTTATCAATTCTCTTCTGAGCATGGGTGGTACAGAAGGGTAAGTGTGTAAATTAACTGAAGGGTTTGGCAAGGGTGTATCTTTAATTCTGGAATAAATTATAGAAGGTTTTCAAATTAGAGAGAAGTAAATTAATTCAGAGTAAAGCAAACCTTGAAAAA
Organism: Varanus komodoensis; assembly: GCF_004798865.1. Lineage (NCBI taxonomy): Eukaryota > Metazoa > Chordata > Lepidosauria > Squamata > Varanidae > Varanus > Varanus komodoensis. The sequence continues at coordinate 6,030,691 of NW_025335549.1, forward strand.
AGAAAAGAAAGGGTGTCGGTAAAAAATTTCACCCCTGAACGGGCAGGTTGTATGCACTTCCATTGCAGAAAGAAAGAAAGAAGCCTAGCAGCAGCACTTGGGGATGCCTAGAGTACTTATCTGCATCATCCTTAAATCATTCAACAACGGTTTGTTTCCTAGGGAAATCATCACTCAAAGTCTTTCCTTTTTATATTGACTGGATGGGCTCTCTAAAGCTAGAAAAATACATGAAACACACAATAAAACCCTCTCAGTTTGGGAAATATGCATTATATTAAAACTTACTCTATTTCATCAGAAAAAACCTCTTCATCAGTGGATTTCTTTCAGTATGCATTGTCCCTTAGAAAAACTGGAAAAAGTATTTATTTAATATACAACATTGCAAAATATCATTTTACTTCTGCTGTTTGCCCAAAGGCAGTTAATTTCAAATATTAGATTCTGACACAAAATTTACAGCTCATGTATCATAACTTTTATTAAAGCAAGTAAGGGATGATGTCAGGGGATTTAAGAGAGAGAATTAGCAATAACTGTTCCCAATTTAGCTCGATTTGGCAGCTTATTGCAAAACCAAAGATGCAGCTAGGAAAAAGGGTTAATCCAGTTGCACTGGGTGGACAACAGACTAAAATATCAAATAGATAAACCAAAGTTCACTGTGTAGTGCTGATGCAGCTTTAAGTTGTCTGAATTTAAATGTATTGTTTCATTACAAGAACATGGAAACAATTAAGATAATTATATTGTACAGATAGTATTTTCATTGCATCTGAATGGAAATTCCTCTTTCTCTCTTTGAAATGCTAAACACATTCTCTTTTTGTTAATATTTTGACAACCCTTACAAAGCTTATCGTATTTGCCTACATATTGAAATGGTTCTCACTTTGGTCACCACAGAACCCACTCTGATTGGTCACTCAGATCCGCTAGTCATAGGTTAGTTGCTGAGTGAATCAGTCTTGCTTCAGATCCTTGCCTTTCTTCTGAGTGAACATGCAGAGGTTTGGCATTTGAGTTGCTTCTTGAAAGTGTTGCTAAATGAATTAATTCTGATTACTTCTGAGTAGACGTGCAGGGACCTTTCCTGCTCACTTCAGAGTAGGCTTAAAATAAGCAAGGATTTGGTAAGTTCGCTCTGCTTCTGGGTGTTCCACTATAACTTTGGCAGACTGGAATTTGACACTCGGAGAAAGGGGAAAAATGTTCCACAGACAATGCTTAGCTGGATGGATGGATGGATGGATGGATGGGCAGACTTGCTATAAGGCAGCTGCGTACGTCCCTGCTGCTAACAGATATTTCAAGCTGGCATGGCTTTGACTTTGTTTTACTTTTGCATTAATATGTATACCAATGTGTAACTAAAGACAAGCAAACACGAGCCTCACAAAAATCAAGAAGAAAGTAGGTATGAAACTGCTGGCTTTGTTTGTTTTCCTCCCACAAGCTCAACAGTCTGTACACCTGATAAATTAGTGATATGGCTTGGTGGTAACACAAGGGACTTTGGGGAAACCTGTGTCTCAGATCATGAATCATATTTTGACAATTTTGAATGATAAATCAATACTTTTTTGAGAGAGAAGGAAGGGGTGGGAGAGAGAGAAAGAGAAAGAAAAAGACGGGACCCTGTAGTATTTTATAAATAATGAGAGGTTAGTCTAAAGTGCAGGCAACAAAGAACAAATCATATTTCTACCTGAGGAATTTTTAAGTTCATACCTCAAACATGATAAATATGGCACATGAGAGTTCTACTAAAGCTATTAATATGCTGAATTGAATATACAGAGTTCCAGAAACTTAGGGCCTTTGCACTGACTTGCTTTTGTAAATACAGAACAACCTAAGACAGCACAGAGTGCCTTGGCAAACCAAACCATTCCCGCATTCTCCCTCCAAGAGTAATTAGCCAGTTGCCTCCAGAAACGCCCAAGTGGCTCATGAGGTCAAAAACTCTAGTCCACTATTTGACCCCTGAATTGGATATGCTGTGGCAGAGTCCCTTCGAATATACAGGCTCATGAGACTTCACAATGCCCAGCTGCTAATATAGTGGAGACCCTCTAGACAACGATTGCATTCTTTTTGTAGATGATCATATCATCAAACATGTATTTGCTTTCTGTTCAGGTCTGCAACTATGATATGGATGAAGGAATTACTAGTTACACAGAATGTGATTTGCTGAAGCTCCTTTAGCACAAGTGAGTGGATTTAGCATCTGTCAAAAGGGTGGACAACTCTGCCCCTAGGGCTGCATAGAGCCCTTAGCCTCATTTCATGTAGTCCTTGGCCTAATTTCAAAAGACCTTTGTAAATGATCCATCAGATGTCTGGCACCAGTGATCTGTGTCTCCTCCTGCAGCCCACTGGGTAGGGAAGGAGAAAGGGATGATTATTTCAATGCACTATGTTGTTCTTTAGCTAAAGAATTATTCAAGGGTCAATGAGAATAATCACTGCTTGGGAATATAAAGATTACTGCTTGGATGATGACAAAGATGATTCTGCAAACTAATAAAGGGAATCTATAATCACATCTAGCAAGGCCAGAGTGTGTGTAAATTGATCAGCAGAAAGTTTACCTATACTTTTGTGTGTGTTTATTTTAGATTTCCTTCAAATTTTCTTGACTGTATTTTAGGGTATCTGTTCACAGCACACATTCACAATGCACTATGCGAATGTAATACACTGGAGTTTGTAATCATAAATAACATGCAGATAAAACTTCAGACAGTCAGGTTTGGCTGTGGCTTTCTGTCCAGCTATCCTTTTCACCTCCACCCCTGCAATACAACTCTTGTTTCTGGACCAGCTTCTGCAGAGCAACTATCTTGTTTGTCTGCATGTCAGCCACCTTGTTATCATTTGCAAACCCACATCCTCGACCTCAGACAATGAATGAATGGGCAGAAGATGGGTTGGAATGGCCAAGGACCCCAGCAAAATGGGGGATGGAGATGGTCTTTTCACTGGCCACTATGGAGAATGTAAGGCCTCAAGAAGAACAGAAGTTGGAAGAGTTGGGTAAGCAGAATTGGGTGTTCTGACACTAATCTAGCTTTTACCTAAAAACATGTTGCTCAGAGAGAGGAACCAGGCTAGAATCAATAGCTTTAGAGAATTCACTGCAAACTGCACTACTGCAGTATAGCAGAATTGGACTTTATGGGAAGAGAGTGCCCCGTAGTAGCAGGAATATCCACGTATTCAGTCTGCCCCCCCAAAATTCTGTGTGCCCTATGAGCTTAGCTGCAATAGCCAAGGGGAAACAGATTTTTGCAGAAACGCTATGTGGTTCCCTGTTGTAATGCAAAAATATTTCAGTATGATTTGGTTTTGAATGGGCAATTAAAACCCATTTACAGTATAACCATTCCAGGTGGAGATGAACTCTGCTGGAACTAGTCTGTCAATATGTATCAGCACAGCTGCCTGCATTTCTCCTTGGCTTGGTTCAAAGGTTATTGCTGCACCACTGCTAAGGTATTCAAATATAGACCTATGGCCAAAATTGGTGTCTTTCTAGGGGTGAATGGGAGACATACTCCTTCCTCCATTTTTAACTTTTCTGTATTGCCAAATAACTGAATCTTTTCCCTTGCTCCCTTTCATATCTTTATACTCCTGCCTGAGTGTTGATGGACCCTCTGGTTTCTTCTCTCCTTCTGGGTATCAGCCACAAGGCGATCCTTTGAGGCACACTTCTTTTATTGAAACTTAACAAATGACAACAATATGAACTCCAAATAGGCTTCTACTAAAGCTGCAGAGAATTATCTGCCTATATGAAGAGTTGTCTCCAAACTGGAAACTTTCCCTCTGTTCCTCCCTTTTAGTAAAGTTCCTGACTCAGGATGATGGGAATTGTGAAGACCCTTCTAACTGGGCCACTTGTTTCTCCTGTTGCGTCTCACATATGCTCCACCTCCCATTCTGAAAACCCTTCTGTTCCTCCCAAAGCAGGATGATTCTCACATTCACATGCCTGAGAAATTTCACTAAGTAACCCTGAAGGGTCTTCCAAGTCTTTGCTTACTCCTTGGCTGCACTCCTCCATTTCCTCCTCAGAATCAGACACATCTATCTGAACAGTCTGTAATGGCTGATACTAATATCAGTTCAACAAGTGGGCAGTATTAAATTACTTTTTTGGAAATTCTTAGGAAAAAAGTAACTTGAGAACAAAATAGATAGCATCATAATGTCACATTTGGAATAGTATGAATAGTTTTGACACCTTCTCCAAGAGGATATTAGAAAAACAATGCAGGGTGTAACCTGGTCTAGGACTTTTAAGCTAATGCACAGTTTAAATATGAAAAGAGCCTACCCCATCCCCTGTTATAAGATGAAGCAGAATCCACAAGCTTTGATGGCTGTTAAAACTATTCAGCAAATGGATGGAGAGTAGAATTATTCTTGTTCTTGCACTCTGATTTTAGGCTTCCAAACAAGCTGATAAATTTTGGATTCTCAGTACTGAACTAAAGGACCATCAGCTGGATCTAGACACCCTCGTTTTATATACTTATTTCACTTCTCACCACTTTAGCCATTCTATCCTATGTCCAAAAATAATAAATGTTCCTAAAATTTATTGGCTTTTATTGCAACCTCCAGTGGGGCTAAGTGTTTTCCACATATACATCAAAATGAATAGACACTCTCTTAGGTAAATGAACCTGAATCTTAAGCAATCGCTTAAGAACTAACTGGTAGCTGCAAAGTATCAAAATACTAACAGGCCTGCAAGGAAGGAAGGTAGGAGAAGGAGGACCTTAATGTCTTGCAAACATAAATATGGATTTGTTTCAATTGGAATGGAGGCCAAATGGGTGATAAACACAAGAAACTAAGTGAATCCAACCATCACTCTGGCGTATACTTTTATGGCTTGTTTCATACGGGTGTTTCCATCAGTTTGTTACAAACTGAACAGATAAATCTTAATGAATATGCATGTGATCCTATGAGGGTTTGGAGAGAAGAACAAGTCCTACTTTGGCCTGGCTGGGGTTTGCTGAGAATTATAGGGCTGCTTCTTTCTAAACATGGTTGACATTGCAACAAAAGCTGATCCATTATGGCAGTCTCTTTGAATTTGGCACCACTTCATGAGGGAGAAAGAGATATAGTTTACAATAGGGTAAGAGGTATGAAAGGTACAGCTTTGATACCTCTAGTCAGAGCTCAAATTCTCAAACTGAGAAATTTGGGAAGCCCAAGCCCTCTTAGAAACAGAGAAACAGAACGAGTCAGAAGGGGCCATCTAGTTTGACCCCCAGTTCCATCCAACTCTGCTCATGACATGCCTACCATGGACAACAAAGAACATCAGCTCCCAGCTTTCTAACTCACTGATACCAGAGTGCAGGACAAGGAATAATCAAGCCAAGTTATGACAAATCAGGTTCAGGCAGAAGTTGCCTCACTGTCAGAGGCAATATGACAGCGGAACCAGCTGCCTAGTGAAGTGGAGGGCTCTCCCACACTAGAGACATTCAAAAAGAAACTGGACATCCATTTGAGTGTGATCGTAAAAATTAGTGCCCTGAAACAGCAGTGGGGTGGACCCAATGGCCTTCATGGCCACTTCCAGCTATTCTATGATTTTGTGATTCTATGATTTTAGAATCATAGAATCATCTATGATTATCATCCTCAATGTTAACTCAAATTTAAAATGTGAAGTCTTAATAGTGATGACTCCCCGGTGGCATATACATATTGCTGATTCATATTTATTTCTTGTAATGATTTACACTCTGTATGTCTAGGCCTAATGGATGGTCTCTTTTCTTTTGTTGCAATTTCAATGAATAAAGGCACCTGACATTGAGGTAACCTTCATTTAATAAAGAGGAAATGGCAGAAAAGTCCCTCTCAGTGAAGGGGCTTTAACCAGATGGTACACTTGTGATCCTAGCAAGCAATAATGGATTGTTGACTTTCGGATCGTGCTGGCCTCTGGCCTCTTTTGCTTGGACATCAGTGGAAGATATATTGGAGTTGAATTGATTCTTTATGGAGTATGAAATTTTGATGGGTAATATATACTGTGGTTTAGATTGAGTTTAAATTGTGGTTTTACAGAAGCTTTTTATTGGGGGAAACAGTTTTGCTACATCAGTATGTGTCTTTTCCCCAGTTCTATTGCTATTTTCATCATCTTAAAAGGGTGTCCAGAAGTTTCAGATGAATGGGTTTTATGCAATGTATATCAAGAGTAAAAAATAATAAAAAATAAATGCATATATAAAAATGACATCTTGTAGAGAAAAATATTCCATTTAGACCCTAATAAATATTTCTGCTTGGGTTGAGTGCAAGAGAAATGCACTCTGATTAATGTGTTCAAAACATTTATGTGGGGAGGAGTTGGCAGCACAAAATAAACAAGTTTGTACTCCTTCAAAATACTAAGAATAGATCCTAAAGTTATGCAGCAAATTGGTGTGAAGAGCACTCAGCCAGCACTTCTTCCTATTCCTATTCAAGCTACTTCTTAACTTCATCTAATCTTCTCAAGGAAAGCTCAGGGAACCAAGGTTCAATTTGGATGCCAGGAAGTATGGTTAGAACCCTGATGGTTAGAAACCCTGGGCTATGGAATGGGCTTCCACGGGAGGTGGTTGAGGCCCCAACGGTGAGGGTGTTCAAGGATAGGCTGGACATGCACATGGTAGGCATGTTGTGAGCAGAGTCGGCTAGAGCCGGGGGTCAGACTAGATGACTAGGGAGGCACCTTCTGACTCACTCTGTTTCTAGGTTTCTATCTTTCTAATAAGACTGCCACATGATGTTCTAGCATTTTTTCTTCCAGTCACGATAGTGGTTGGATCATAAAAAATTGCTTATTTAATCCATCAACTAAGATTTTAAATTAATTTAAAACTAAATAGTTACTAAAATATCTGGAAAGAAGTCTGGGTTTGTCTGGTGCTGAAATGATTGTAAAGGAGGTGCTAGACGAACTTCTTTGGGGAGGTGATTCCAAAGGTAGGGCACAATTACCAAGAAGCCTTTCTCCTACTTGCCATCCTCTTCATATCTCCTGGAGGTGGCACTTTCCTTGAGATCTGAGGTAGGATCAAGCCACTGTAAAAGTGCCAGTCCAAAGAAACACAAATGGAAAGAAGGAAGGAAGAAAGGACGGATGGATGGACGGACAGACAGAGAGACAGAGAGACAGAAACTGCATTTCCTCCCTTTAACTGTATAGTGCTTTTTTAAGGAAAACACTTTAGATGATAGAAAGGAATGGCTGTGGATACTGTAAACAAAATAATACAGAAACATTAAATTGGAAATTCTTATCATTGTTGTTAAATCTTTTCCTGGAGAAACGGCCTTTTATTATTCATTTCATCAGCCCAAGGAATCTGCAGGCTGGAATAAGAACAATCAAAAGGGTAGAGAGGAAATTAACCAAAGTGGATATGTGTTTGAGGAGGGAGGGGGATTGAAATTTTATTATTCTTCTGTGAAGGAATCCTGCTGTGGTTGCAAATCTGGGGAAGGGGAAGCAGTGGAAAGTTTGCTGCTCACACACCCAACAGTGTTTCTCATAACCAGGAGGACCCCAGTTCATTTGGCCTATTTGGTGGTCAGGATTCCTACCCACAGCTGGGCCAGCAACTGTAGTCCCTGAAATACTAGGGTCAGGTTGCACAAATCAGAACTTTCAAATGAGTCTTTCTAAGCAGCCAGAAATCCACCAGCCATGATCGTTGTGATGTCTCAATGTATCTCATATCAATGATGCAACCACATTTCTTTTCATTTCTCTAGTGGTGGGTGAGAAGACCTAGCTGGTATGTCATGGATAGGGCATTTTGGATAGGAATAAAATGCTTTTAATCATGGGGTTGATGTAAGTCAGAGATTACATACAATATGTACCAACAGCTGGGATGGGTGTATTGATAGTTGGGCTTGCCAAGATTCAGCTCCTGCTCATCTCGCCTCAGTCTGGTGTCACATTTGCAATCACTGGTGATTTTGTGCAAGCATTTCCTAAATGTGTGCCCATTTCTGAAATTGTGAAAATGTCCCCCATAGACTAAAATTTTGAGGGATATAAACTGTAAAAGGTGAGCACATTGAGTGCTGAAAATATGAAGGGAAATTGGGAATTTGCAAACATTAGAGGGAGAATGTACTACCATTCATGTCTGAGACTGTTTAGGACTGTGAATAGGGCACTTTGAGTAATTTATGAAATGCAACTAGACAAGAGACTATGAAGCTCAGTTAGGGATGAGTGAGAATGCCATTTCAGTTTGTTTTGATAATAATTTAACAAAATCCATGAGGTTTTCCATAGACAGGACAAAAAGTCTTTGATGATGATGATGATGATGATGATGATGATGATGATGATGCTCAGCTAGGAATACCATCTCTTTTCCTTTTTTCCTAACATTTGTTACTTGGTAGCAGGCACCCACATTGTGTTCCTCTCCGTGCTAGAAATATTTCAACCCATTTAATTTTGCTCAAGCAGTTCAATGAGATTTTCATTTCCATTTATTTTAGAAAATAGTGAATCAAAATTTGCAAAGCTCTTCATATTTTGGAAAGAAACAAATTTTCTCATGTGTATGTATTTGTATGGGCTTCAAATTACAAGAGGAACATGGCAAGGTTATAATCAATTCAGCACAGGGTCACATGGATGACAGCCAGATTGCAGGGGACTTTTCAGCTTGGAGAAAACTCAGAGGGGATCTTATGGCGACTTACATGTATGTGAAGGGGTGTTACAAGGTTGAGGGTCATGACATGTTCTGCCCTGTGGTGGAGGGAAGGATGTGATCCAATGGGCAAAACTAAAGGAACTGGGTTTTAGGTTGGATGTCAGGAGATGCTTCCTGAAGGTTGGGACAGGAAGGATGTGGAATGGACTTCCATGGGAGGTGATAGAGGCCCCATCAATGAGGGTATTCAAGGAAGGATAAGTGGAGTGAAGTTGTGCCAGGGCTCAGACTAGGTGGCCTAGGAGACCCCTTCTGACTCACTAAGTTTCTGTTTCCGTGTGTGTGTGTGTGTGTGTGTGTTTATATGCAGAGGAAAGTAGAACTGACTGATCTATCCATACATAAATTCACCCTATCTAGGAAAGAGTTTCTACTGCAGCTGTAGATTTCCAAAATGACTTTGGAAATTGCAAAGAAAGATTTCTATTGGAAATGGGATGGGCATGTCATCCTGATGTTAGATTTGATGCCCCACTTCCTCAGCCACCTTGTTATATTATACTTTTGTAGATACCATACAATCGTTTCAAAAGAGCACGAAAAACCCAATCACTAAAACCATCTGCAGACAAAGCAGCCTGAATAATGCTGCAGAGATGTCAGGACCTCCACACATAACAGAGACGTTCACATAGATTCTTAAGGTTTGGAAGCAGCCAAGAAGGTGTCCATGTGAGGGAATACCAAAAGTAGAGAACCGCAGCAGTAAAAGGTCTCCCCTCTTACTGCTGCCATGCATGCTATGAAAACACACAGGTGTTCATGGTGTTCATGGATTATTAACTGGTTTGTGTATTTTGAAGATTCTGTGAAATGTTAGCAAGCCGTTTTTATTTCCACTCACACAAGCAAGCCAAATCCAGAAACTTCAGAGCATTTTGAAATGTTTGCAATGGATGTTTTCCTTCCTTCAGTCCTTCATCCTTCTGCTTGCCTGCTTTGTTTGTAGGCTGACATTTCTTTTCTTTTCTTTTTTGGTAAACTGCAGATTTGTTGAGATGCAGAACAGTGTTTCAGAATGGTCAGGCTCTGAAGTTTCTGCTTAGAACTCTGCGTGAAGTGAAAGCTGTTTTTTCCATTTCTAGCTGGAGCTATTCTAGCTGGAGCTGGAGTGGAAACAGAGTCTTGTAAATAATGCAGTTTTTCCTCACCTTTGACGCACTTCTCCACCACCCTCCCTCTCCTCTGCCTGTCCTTCCTCCTTCAAGTAGACCACTCAGAAATAGACCCTTGGGAAACACACTTAACTGAAACTTCATCTATAATTCTGTGGTAATATTGTGCTCTTTTATGATGTGACATGGTTAGCTTCACCTCACTCTTCCCTTGATTTCCTCAGCAGGCACCACACAGATGTAATGAGTGAGCTGCTGAAAACTCAATCCCAAAACTGCAACCTTCATTCTTCACTCACTTAGAACTGTGACATGCTTTGACAACAAGAAACCACTGTGAAATAAATAATTTCCAATTACAGTAAGTGCAAAGCAGTAAGTGCAAAGCAAAAATCAGTTGTTAAGAGCTGCTTTTGCCCAAGGAAATGAATAGTTGTGGTACAGTCTTAGTAAGATATCCCCTCAAAAAAAGGCCGCATTAAGGTACAATCCTATGCATTTTCAGACAGAAGAAAGCTGGCTAGCAATTGCTGGGGCTGTAGCATTTCATTCTGAACATGCATTGTCTGTACACTTAGGGAACTTCACTGCAGCAACTTAAAATATAGTCTCTATTCATGACCCCAGGTGGTTTGGTTTTCACTGACAGGGGTTTAGGGTCGCATGGCATGTGTCTGTGTGGAATTTGGAGGACATATACTCCTTCCAAAGTGTATGCAATATATCAAAGCCCTCCACACACCTCACACACATACACCTGGCCTATTGTAACCATTGCCAAGGGCAGAAAATGAGCTATTAGATGAAATGCTAATACTTGAACAAAGGAAAGTAAGATTAACAGTGACACAATTGGCAGGGATTAGTCAGCAGCTAGCCAGGGGCCATTCACGATGACTCAGCATGTCACTAAAGCAAAATCTGTACTTGAGCTATATGGAGGGCATTGAGCATTTCCTGGTCCATAGACCTTAATTTGTGCAACAGATTAGCAAATGCGCAATTTCTGAAAGTACAGGGGGAAAAAACTAGAATAGAGAAGGCAGTGACTTCCATCTAATGGATAAAACTCAGCCAAAACAACAGCTAGGAACACTAGAGATACCGCTACACACCCACTTGACCTCTGCTCAGAAAAACAAAACTTTTTTTTTTTTCGGTGTACAGGCAGAAAAGAAGTAGGAGTCCTCCTTCAAAAGCCCACTCCTGTGTAGTCCATGCCTTTATTATTTTTTTCTTACATGCTGAGGCAAGACAATTCCATACATTATACAAGGCTTGCTTGCCTTTCTTTTCATTTTGTAAAACAGAGCGGAATGCAGTGGGCATGTTCCCCCCTCCCCTAGCTGTTTACTAGTTTTCTGAGAATGGCTTGTGTATCTAGCTGCAGTTCTTTTCTTTAGTCCGATAATCCGTCAAACAGAACTCCCCCCTCCATGCTTTTATTCCTTTCTCATTGCCCATGCTTCGCCTCTGCTCTCTCGCTTGTATTGATTATTGCACATACACATTATATCCATGCAGCACTCAAGCTTGTGTTTGCCGTAACTGACAGGAATGCTAACTTGGAAAGGTATAGGAAGAACCCACCGGAACGCTACAGCATATTGTGCCATTCTGCAGAGGGCAGCCTTGTTTCAGGGAGAGGGACTGCCAAGCACCATCTCTCCCCCCTTATCATGCGTGCAGTCACTCTAATGGCATTTTGTCATGTTAGAGATCATCAGATCTGTGCAACAGCAAATGACTTTCTCTGATACTGATATTACAACGTGTGGAGCAGACCTGGGAAGCAGAACAAACCAGAGCCAGCAGCAGGAGGCTCAATCGCTTTCCTTTTCTAGCACTATTAATGCTTCTTTCTCACTGCCTTAACAAATGATCATGAATTTAATTCACATGCTCATCCATAGGTCTAGTATCTGCCTGTCTTACAAACAAACAAACAAACAAACAAACAAACAAACAAACACAGAGAGAGAGAGAGAGAGAGAGAGAGAGAGAGAGAGAGAGAGAGAATGAGATCCCTCTGTGTGTAATTGCATTCTATCATCTTCATTGTTTCTTTGAAGGTTCTGCTTTTCTCAAAGGCTGGAGTAGGTTCTATGTTTAGATGAAGAAAACTAAGATAGGTGCAAGTGAGGAACATAAAATCTGTTGGTGGTATTATTATTATTATTATTATTATTATTATTATTATTATTTTACATTGAAGGTCCTCACTTTGAATATGGGGATTTCAGACATTTGAGGGGAAAGAAGCAATCAGAGGTATCAGGAAGTCAACCTATTATAGGGCTCTCTATGCAATGCAATTTCAGTCCTGAACTAACTGGTGGCCATAGCTCACAGCACATGTAATGAAGACAGGTTTTTCTCACGTACATCTTCTCATCTGTGCAATGGAGAATTGACCAAAAAGGGGGGAAAGTCTGCATCCCATATAAAAGGGACATTTGTCAGTGGGTTAAATAGGACTACAGCTTTATTTACTGTTAGCAGAACAAGGAGATGGGCAGCAAGTCCTCCTTCTTAAGCCTCTTCTAGGGAAAGTGCTCTCCAGGAGCTTCTCTGAAATTGAGTGGGCTCCTTCAGCTGCAAGAGGTTTGATGTCCCCATCCTAAAGTCACCCCTAAAATGCTTGTAAAAATACTTTGGAAAGTGTCCATTGGGATAATGCTCAAGCCAACTCAAAGTTTCTTGAGTCTCAAGGATTCTTGTCTAATTCATCCGGGCTGCTTTCCTGAACTCTTGCTCATGGTCTTCCACCTGGCATTGAAATGGGAAATTCAACAAATGCCAACTTTCCTTGAATACTTACAGGGTCCACAGAATTTATCCATGGCCCTTAGCACCAACTTCTCATGGGGTATAAATCAAATCATTACTAGAGTTGTGCCTGTGTAGCTTCTAAGCATAGCTTCTTCTGAACTGCAGACCAGGATGCAAATGGCATGCACAATCCCTATCCACCCCCACCAATATGTGTGTATTTAATCTGTAGAGATAGTCTGAATAGGGGAAACAGGAAGAACCTATTTAGTGAGATTAACAGCAAGAATCTACTCCTCTGAATCTGGCAACGATTCAGAAAGGTACTGATTTCCTCTTTTGGGAACCAATTAAGGAATAATGCTGTTTAATGATTAAAGAATAATGCAAGCTCATCTAAGATTGGGGACAATCAATTTCCCATGCTGAATCGAGGTGGTGTCAGATTTCTAGTTCCCATCATCACTCCCTTTAATATTAATACCAGTAGGAGATTCGGCACCCCAGTTCTTCAGAACTGTGTGTGTGTCACAAACGGGAAAGCTTGAGAAACTGTAAGCTCATTATGACTGCTAGAAGCAACAGCCTCAGTGCAGCTTCTTCATAAATGGAGAACTTCCTCCAGAGTTGATGAAAGGAGTAGAGTTATTATTAGTCCTGTCCCATTTTTTCCAGTTTTAAAAAATCATTCTCATTCACTTTGAAAGAAAAAGGAAAGGCTTTTGAAAAGAAATTCAAAGTAGAAGAATGTTTCTGAGAAATATTTTCTGGTTTCTATTGCTGGCCATGCAGTATTATAAGTGACCATCGTGGACAGTCTGAAAAGGCAGCAACATGGAGATTCTACCCAAGACCTACTAGACTATCTCCTAGCCTCACCTTGGTCTTCAGATCATGCTCTGGCTCAACTGTGAGTGTCACACAAACACCTGACACACTCCTCGGGAGTCTGGACTCACAGTCTCTGCAGAGCAGACTGGAGTCCAAGGAGCTGAGCCCATGGAATCCAACAGATTCCACCTCCAAAATGGATTCCTCACACCTCTCCAGTTATCATCCCAACCTTTAGATGTATTTATCCAGTAACTTCCACAAACTGGAAGTTACAAATATATTAATTATTTGTGCAGTGCAACTTCCACCAACAAAGTTCTGCTCCAGACTCCATGCCTTTCTCCTTCACTCCCAACATAAGTTTATCCCGTACAAGTTCTTTTCAATGAACAGGAAAAGGTTTCACTGGGGATGGGCTTGCAGGAACACTGGCCTTCCAGTCTCTAGTTTAGCCCTATAGATGAGCAGGCACATGGTGTTAACAAAGTAATCCTGGAAGTTGCATGGGTTTAAACAGTGACTAAATAATGTTTATTTAGTCACTGTTGAGAATTGCTTTGTTACTACATCCCACGCCAGAAACAATTCAATTAATGCATTAAACAGCTTGATATATGCCATTAAATATGCCAAGGAACAGATTGATATAGCTCTTCAGATAATTAAATGTTTAGAATATGTATGTATGTATGTATGTATGTATGTATGTATGTATGTATTTATTAAGTTGCATGGTGGTGTCCCCCGCCTCTCAATTTTTTAAAAGATTTGGTAGATCAAAACAGAAATGGACTGAAACAACTTTATGGGCAAACACATGAGAGAATGTGACATGGGTCATACATGGACCAACTTGCACATCCCTGTACTCTCCCCTGCAGAACAAAGGTGGTGCCACCTTTTACCAAGATGTAAAGCTGGGGTCAGAGAATTGTCAAATTGGCAGGAGCCGGGGGTCAGACGAGATGGCCCAGGAGTCTTCTGACTCATTCTGTTTCTATGTATTATGAGTGCGATAGTGGCTCCTCTATTAAATGGATCAAAATTGATCTAGGGATGGGCAAACTAGTGATACAAATTTAATGAAACTAATTACACAAATTATCCAAGAAGCAACATGGTGCCATTGCTTGTTCAGTTTTCATGAACACTTTTGATCATTGTTCAATATGTGCAAACGTAAGAATTGTACTAAGTGAAAGAGATTGAATGGGGAAATTGTGCTAAAGCTGCATATATTTTTTTTCAAAGTCACTCAACGTTCTCCCATGGACTAAATTGTAAAGAAGTGCCTTGAAAATGTGCAAGTTCGTAACACATTTTCTCTGAAAGTGTACAGAATTTGAATGCAAGTGCATGTGTAAAAATGCTCAGAAATACTTGCAGAATATATTCTCCTGTTTGCACTCACATTTCAGGTTGTGAATCAAAAACATGCAACTGCTCTAGCGGTGCAAACAAAATTCTTGTAATCCCGTAAATGGATCCACTATCTTTTTTCTTCTTCTTTCCATACTTTATGCTCAGCGGACAAAACATTAAACAGAATAATAGACATGCCAGTTGTGTGGTAGTCTTTGCTTTGATTCCATACAGGCAGCATCAGAATTGCACAACTGTACAAGCATGGCCAAAAGGCATAAGGAGAGCAGATGAAGATGGGAACTTGATGCTCTCTTCCATTTATTAATGAGTAATTTATTGGTAAATTAAATTTGGTAGTCCCAATTCCACAGTTAGATTTTACTGTGCAAAGTTTTAATATTCAAGTCATGCATTTGACTCTCAAAGTTTAATGATTTGTTAAAATTGCAAACTACATTTTGCTTTCCCAACTAACCTTGCTTACATTGCATTTATTCTCCTATATTTGAGCAAATGCAAGAATTCAAAAGATAAAAGAAAGATGAATTTGTCACATGAATTACAGAATTGCTAGTGAGTCTTCAGAGCATGTGGTTCAGTGGTGTGGAATGGGCTTCCATGAGAGGTCGTTGAGGCCCCATCGGTGCGGGTGTTCAAGGATAGGCTGGACGTCCACATGGTGGGCATGTCGTGAGTGGATCCGGCTGGTGCCAGAGGTCGGACTAGATGGCCCTGGAGGCCCCTTCTGACTCACCCTGTTTCTATGTATCTATGTTTCCCTGACCTAGTTTGAGTATCATGTTCCCTGTTGTGTGTTACTTCCCTCTTTAGAGAAAGTTATTCACAGAAGGATATATTTATCATTCAAATGTAAACTGAAACATTTTCCTAAAAGAATATTTTCTCCATGGGACCCCACTGGATTATTGTTATTGACTCTTTTTCTTTTTAATGTCAATATGTTTTGAAGTACAAACCTTATACGTCTCTATTAAGATTGTCCGCCCCCACCACCCATCATGCATTTTTGTGCGGAATCACTGTGGGTCTTCACTGACTGATTCCATGGACTGTATTTCAAAATCATTAATGCACAGGGATTTGCAGCCTACTGGCTTGAATACAGTGAAATCACCTCAGATTCCAGGTAAAATAAGCTATTTTAAAATGCAAATATCTCTAAATCCTCAATACCCACTGTTCTGATTCAATGTTAAACTTGTATTGTTCAACTTATAAGCACTCACTATGGCAACCCAAGTCATGGTGACATCTCATATGTTGATTAGTCCAAATTGTTAAACTCACAGTGGTTTGGATATTTACATATTGAACTAATTCTCTCACTCTCTTCTTCTCTCACCCTCTCTCTCTCTCACACATACACATGGGGGTGATGATTCGTTCTTTGAAAAAAAAAGAAAGGAAGCTCTCCTCTCCTCTCTCTCTCTCTCTCTCTCTCACTCTCTCTCTCACACACACACACACACACACACACACACACACACACACGAGGGTGATGATTAGTTCTTTGAAAGAAAAAAGAAAGGACATACTTTATATTTACAGATCTATGAGAAATGTGTGCTTCTTTGATCAGGTTACACAGACCTGTGCCTCCCAGGCTGAACACAGATGCTGCATTCGCACAATGCAACAAGTAACCTTGCACGGTTACCGTAGTTTTTCTATGATCTAGCTGACAGACAATCAAGTGGTTTCTATGTTACATTGGTTTCCACTCTCCACACACAGTCCTCCCAACCACTGTCATATATGCATCAGACACTGTACCTGATATTCAGTTCCAAGGTGCATCACGCCCACTCTATGTCACCTGCCTCGTCCTCATTGATTCACATAGAGAGACTGGGCTACTGGAACAGCTCCTGAAGTTGCCACTTTGTCCAAGGAACTTTGTGGTGGTTGCATACCAGGACTTTAGAAACCACGAACCTGGATTCAGACAGCATGGCATTCGTAATGGTACTTAGGAACCATAGCACAAAATGAAATGCCATTCCCCATCATGTTTCATAAAGCCCAGACTTACCATGGGGCAAAATCATGAGTGAGTTCAGGCAACACAACAGACCAACAATGATTAAACACACTCACACACCATGACTTGTTATTTTCTGTGACTGAAATTTAACCTTCTTCAAACACGCAATGTGATTTGGAGACCAAGGACAACAAAAAATCATTCGACCACATGAATCCATTTGAAAACGGCACCTGAAAAATATACATTTCTGGAAAATGTGCACAAACCATTAGTCAGTCAATGGGAAAACAATGCAGACATTTCAAAGATACGGAAAAGTGAGGTTTATATTTTGGAAAAAAGAATGTGCACACATTTTCATATGAAAACATACATAGTGTGTAATCCAGAAATGAAATGGAATGAGCTCTGAGGAAAAATCTGAAGAACCTTGGGAAGCTCAGCTCTATCTCTCATGTGCATTCTTATTTGTATGGAAGTTTCTGTCTTCAATAGAGAGGCATTCAAATTAGGAAAGGGGAAGTGTATTGATCCAGTTACTGGGGGAAGAACTAAAACTCAGTCATAAAGTGCATACAAAAAGTGCCGGTTCCATCCTGGTGTCTGCAAGATGGGAAAGATTCCTTTCAGGAATGCTTGGGGACTGCTGCCAATGAGCACAAACAGTACCAAACTGAAGGAACCATTTGCCTTAATAGACATTTCACCCCTGCCCATACGCACAAGTTCATTTGCAAAAAATTCAACTCTGTCAATGAGTGGAAGACAAAACAAAAGGTGCACGGAAATCTACAAAATGCTGAAGGAATAGATTTAGCAAGAGCAACCTTACTTCTATTGTATGGAGGAAATTAATGCCGGGTTGGTCAGTAATAAAAGTGCCATCACTCACGATTTAAGGCCAGCCTGGTGTGTATTACTGAAACCTGGGTGGAAAAGGAGAGTGGGGTCCCTCTTTCACAGTTATGCCCCCCAGGGTATTTGATGCAGCACCAGTATCGCCCAGAGGGCCGGGGAGGTGGAGTTGGCAATTTTTAAAGATTCAATCTCTCTTGCCAGGCTCAGTGTCCCCTCGGGTGAAAGTAAAGGACAGGGTCTGTGGTGTGGGGGTGTTCCTGGATCCTATTCTGTCCCTGGGATATCAGGTGGACTAGGAGTGCCTTTTTCCAGCTGTGGTGGATTTTCCAGCTCCGCTCATAACTAGACAGTGGGAACTTGAAGATAGTTACTCATGTTCTGGTTAATTTCCAAAATAGATTATTGTAATGCACTCTATGTGGGGCTGCCCTTGAAGATGGTCCAGCAATTGTAACTGGTGCAGAATCGGGCTGTTCGCTTGGTAACCGGTACTGCCAGAGTGGCCCATATAACACCAGTGCTGAAAGAACTTCACTGGCTATCAGATGTGTCCCAGGCCCAATTCAAGGTGCTTGTATTGACATATAAAGCCGTAAATGCCTTGGACCCTGGCTATCTAAAGGACCATCTGCACCCATATATATCTACGCACCCTCTTAGATCAGCTCAGGAGGCCTTTCTATGAGAACCACCCCTCAGGGAGATGAGGGGGTAAAAACTAGGTGAAGGGCATTTTCTGCTGCTGCTGCCCCTCTTTGAAACTCCCTGCCTAGGAAAATTTGCCTGGTACCATCTCTATTTTCCTTTCAGCACCAGGTGAAGGTGTACCTTTTTAGGATTTTTTTAACATTTAGCCTGTATGCTGTGGCTTTTTAAATTGCTTTTATTGATGTTTAATTCATTATGTTTTCATTGGTTTTGAAAAGTTTTACTCTGTTAATATGTTGTATGCACTGTCAGCTGCCTAGGAAGGCCTCAGAAATTATAGGCAGCCTAGAAATATATGTAAATGAATTAATGAATTAATGAATGAATACAATATGACAGCTGTGCAGCCAACACAGAAGCTCTAGTAGGAGCTGCTACTTGTGGTAGTTAAAACAAGACACATTACAGAAGAAGGAAACCATACACTGAGTTACTTCCCACCTTTCACCACCTTTGAATAGAGTGAATAACATCAAGAGATCACTTTATTAAGCTCTGATATCATCTCTTGCCACTGTTATTGACGCTGTTCCTCCTGTGCCATTACACAACTTCACAATAGGGGGAAGAAAATGGTGGTGAGGGTTATAAAGCTATTAGGACAGTTTAAGTTCAGAAAAGCCAGCCTTTGCGTCTTGTTCTGCTTGCATTTGCAAAACAATACATACATGCAGTAACTTTAGTGTTTGGTAATTGTTTATTAAAGCCATATTCCTATGCAAATCACTCGACATGAGGAACAATTAGGAAGGTACTAAAGGTTCTTTTGAATATGGTTGCTTACAAGATCACACTCCTATTGTATAATTATGTGTGACTTTTGTGTTCAATGGCTGAGAGTGTTAGAGCTATGTGTATGCCAATCAAAAATAATCCTTCAGTGAGAAAATTCAGGCAGATTTAAAGCATGTCCAGAAGTATACTTGTTTCATATCTTCTGTTTGCTTACATGGTTTGTGATTTCAAAACTATACACAGTGGTGGACTCTCATTGCAATGGCAATAACATTGCCTTAATCTCTTCCCACACAAAGTGCACTCCTACTGATGCCTCCTTAGAAGTAAGTCCCATTGAGAATTACTCTGAAGTGGACATGCATAGGGATAGCAGCCTAAGGGTTCTTCTATTGCTGCAAATGGCGGGGTGCGGGGGGAACCTATGGAAGCAGCCTGGCCATCACTGTTCATCTTCCATGATTCCCCACACATTGCATTGTGTGTATTTTCAAGAAATTCTGCAAGTGCAGAACAGGAGAATGTATGCTCAGATCCATACAGAAGATGCCACGCTCAAACCTCAGCAGTTTATTGCAAGGTCACCCAGGAACTCCTCTGATAGAGTCAAGATACAATAGCACTGCTGGGTAGTCAGTATTTCTAACTGACTACAAGTTGAACATATACAGAGGGTTTTTTTTTTTCAATTGTGGGCCAGGTATACAGTGTCAAGGCAGTGATGAGATTTTGAATAGGTGAAAAGGTGAGGACAATGGGGAATAATACAGAAACACTAAGAATCATTATAGAAATCAGGAAAAACACTATGACCCATCAAAGGGTTAAGTAACAGATAAGGAACAAACAATCAGGAGTTACAAAATTTATCAGGTTTAAAATGTAGAGGTTTTTGATATTAGAGATACAGTATTCCTTAAGACAAAGCACGAACTGCCTAGGTATTTTTACACTGCAAAGGAAGCATAGCTTTCCTGATGGTTGTCTGATTTTATGAGAGAATGCATGAATAGTGGAGCCCCCAGGTCTGCCTGCTTTTCCCAGGCATGTGGAGCTGGGAGAAAGGTTCCAGTCCCTTTGAATGGAGAGCACTGCTGTCAGGTTTTATATTAAAGGACATGCAAAAGCATATCTTTTTATTTGAGGATTGATTTGGACTTTCCCAACAGTGTCAGTGTGTATGGCAGATGGAATGGTAACCACACCAGCCCCAAGCAGTAAATAATAATCCACTGGAAATTTATCAGGATATTTTTGCAAAGAAGTCTTTTTTGCACCATAGTCAAGGAACAGAAGAGCAGGGACAGAGATCAGTCTAGGCAAAAAGGTCCTAAGGCAGCACAGAAGGTCAAAAAGCAGACAGAAGATAATTAAAGAACAGGTTGAAGTACTTACCCCAAGCATCCTCCCCCACTAGACAGTATTCTATTCAAGGCACCCGAAGCTCACTTCACAAAACCCAAATCAACATTATTCTAACTCTTTCTAGCTTGCACTTCCTTTTTTATGTGGAGCTTATCAGAGAATGGCCCCAGCCTCAGCTGTAAAGTGTTAGAACTGCTGCTGATAAGCCTCTTCCATGTGAGCAGCCTTTTCCCTCCTGGCTCAGGCTAAAGCTCCTTCTGAATTCCTCTCTTCTAAGGTAGCATTGCTCCCAAGGGTTTGGAGCTTCTCCGCCTCTACCTCTGAAGTAGGGTTCTTATCCCACAAAGGCCCAGACTTTTGGTCTGCTGACAAACTTGGGTGTTACTGCTGGTGGATGTGTCCTGATTCTCCAAGGGAACTTCCAGTGGCAGCATGACAAGGATGCGGGATATATTCCTGAACAAATGCAAGCATCACCTAATAGTAAAGCAATTAGGTAGCCTTGTTTATACTCACAGAATGGGGATGGGAGGCACACAAATTTATTTCTTATCGCAGGAACAAAATTCTCTTTATTTCTGTGCAAAGTTATGTGTGAGCATTAGATCATAATGGGGCTCAGTTTTATGAACCAGTCTTTTATCCAATAAATACATTACTTTCTGAAGTAGTTATAATTTATTCTTTGTATATAATTGATTTATGCATGCACTTAAAATATCTTTTGAAATTCACATTAGAACTCTACTGTAACTTAATAAAAAGCGAACACTTAATTTCAAGTTAATTATTTTCCATTATTCTGCATTAGTAGACAGAGTGAGAACTTGAGCTCCATAACGGAACATAAAAAGTTATTTTGAACTTAAAATAACATGAGATTACTGGTTTAAATGTGAGGCATCAGTCATGTAAATGAGGAACTAACTAACTAAAAAAAAGGTATTAATGTTGTGGATATCGGAAGGCAGCATGCAACTCTATACAAAGGTTGAATACCTAGACAATGATTTCACCTTTAAAAATGTGGTTTGTGTTGACTGGTGGAGGTAAAACAACCACATTCAGTGCTGTGGCCAGGGTAATTAGAAGCCTGGGTGAATAGGAGTGCTATTTATAGGAGATTCCACAGACTGAACTTCCTCTTTGTGAAAAACCTTGAGAAAGGAATCTTGTTAAAGAAGGACACGCTATCTTAATGTGATTGTAATTTGCAATGGAAAGAAACCCAACTTCCCCAGAGCATTTACCATCTAACCTAATTGTTGATCATAGACGTTCCGCCATCATGGGTGGGACAGAAACTACCTGAAGCGGACATGGTTACTTGTTGAAAATTCTAGATCAGTAGGAAAGTATGGAAATAACCCTTTTCTGGCTGAGACCTGCAGAGACACTGACAGTAGAGATGGTCAAGACAGGCAAAGCTTTTATAAATAGTTGGGCAAATAGTCAGCCCTTATATGAGGCAGATTTGTAGGTTCCATCTGAAGATTCAGCAGCATGAAAAGTAATTATATGCATATCTCCCCGTTCCACTCAGAGGCAGGCAAGGGGTGATTTGCTATCTTCTGTTGTATAAACATCAAGGAATATTTTGATGATGACCTTTACCGTGAGAATGCATTCTCAGGCACCACATGAGTGAAATGATAATGAACAACTGACATGCCAAAATGGAGCATGTTGTCGAAATATCTCTTGCTGTTCAGACTTGGGATAGTGGGGGTTAAAGAGAAGTAGGTGTCTCAACTCAGTCAGGAGGGCTTTTGTGGGCATTGTTATAGTGGAAAGACAGGAGGTGTGGCATTCTAGATGTGGTTGGACTCCAGTCCATGCTGCCCCACCAAATATGGCCAACATTTAGGACTGATGAGGTTTGATAACTGAGCAAAATCTGAATTTTGCTACCTGTTTCTACTTTTGGCTTGGAGGTTGCTGAAGGAATCCCAAAATTCCCTCTTGAGGTTTGTTTCACAATAGCTGTACCAGATTTTTTTTTTCTTTTTTGCATTAAAATTATTTTTCCCCAAATTGTGCATGTCTTTGAAATGTGTACCTTCCTCTTCCACTGATTAAGCATCCTTGTGTGCTTCCGCCACAGAAAAACTACTTATATTTATGTGGAATTTTAAAATGTAAGTGTGTTCTTTAATGCATTTGTGACTAATCCATTAACCAGCTTGTGAGCTCAGAAGTGTGAGAATGTTGATCCCACATTGCATCTAGCTCTGCCGTTGATCCAGAAGGTATGAATTAGGCATATCCTGATCAAAAATGAACGGATTTTTTTCCAACCCTTACAAAGTTATTTTCTGATCTTCATGGATGGGCCATGTGCAGATCAAGTTCCTTTAGCTGTAGTTACACTTCAATTACCTCTCAAAGTTGTACCTGGAGAACTTTGTTCCCCAACCAGAATTTAGGAACATCTCCCTGCCCCACCACACACATGCACAAAAGAAGTGACAAGATTATTTCATGTTTTGCTTATTTTGCTTCATGTTTTGTTTCAGTCCTTCACTGTAGAGCACAGGTTGATACCAGGCAAACAGAAGGAAGCACATGTCTTTTCCTAAAGACTCAGATCAGAACCCCTTTTTCCTCATTTGTTTAAGCCAGCCAAAGCAGGAGCCCAATAAAAGAAGTCATCATTTAACAGAAAGACATTTCAGCATTTGGCACAAGTTCAGACTGTCTTTCTGTCTAATCTAAATGTATTTTAAGGCACAATGTATGTAAGTTCAGACAGGAAAAAAAAGTCTACAGTTCTCAGAATGCCCAAGCAAGTTGTTGAAACATGCCTAGGACTGTGCCTTCAATCTCTCTGTGACCATGCAAATGTGTGCTGCTTTGTGACACACAAAATAGGGGTATTTCAAACAGTCAGCCCCTAATATAATATAATATAATCTACAGATGTTGCAATATTCATAATTTCAATAAAACACAATGTAGCATGTGTGCTCATGATGGCCAATAAAATAAGATGTATACCGTGCTGGCTGCCAAATTAGCAAAAATGTTGGCACTTAATGAAAAGAGAAGCACTACCAGTGATGGCCAGTTGTGATACTATTTAAATATAGAAGATTAAAACAAAACAGTGTTCCCAAACATTAAGGAACTAGGCTTCTTGGAAACAAGAGCACTCTCATTAGTGGCAAAACTCATGAACAACTAAGAACAACACAAATCCTCTTAAAACTCTCTAATGCTGACCTGAGGTGGTGTAGTGGCTCGAGTGTTGGGTCCGGAGGTCCAGGTTCTAGTCCCCACCCAGCCATGGAGGTCCCTGAGTGACTTAAAATCTTTGCCTAACTTACCACACAGAGTTGCTGTGAAGATAAAATGAAGGGGAGAGGCATTGGGTAATCCACCTTGGATTCCAAGAGTGGGGAAAATGGTGTAATATAAAAATAAAGGCATTATGAATTAAATGCACCTGTGCTGACAGAACTTCAGCCAAGACTGGACTACTGAGAAATGAAAAGTCAGTATCAGTGTGCTAGCCTGAACCTAGAAGTATGAACAGTGAAAACAAAGGCTGAGGACCAACACCAACAGAAGTTAAAATGATCCTCACATAGAGAGCCCAGAAAGCACTGACTCGTCCTGATCAAGTGGTTTTCAAGTATGATGAAATGTTGACTATCATTTGAGAAGGAACAATGGAAATCACAATCTAGAATGGTAAGCCCTGCTGGAGCCTCCTTACAGCAGTCTTTCTCAAGTCCATGCCTTTCTGGAGGTTGTGGTCTTCCAACAGCACCAGCCAGCATAACCAATGGCCAGGAAGGCCAGGAGCTGCAGTCATGAACTCCAAGAGGGCACCATGTCGGGGAAGGGTTGGTGTTAGACACACATAAAGGGGGCATAGGTGAATCAGTTGAGCAGTATTGCTCCTTTTCACAGTGCTGCCCACCTGATTTCCACGTTCGGGTAAAAGAGGGGGTTCGGTCCCTCATATGCACTCCAGTGGTTTGTCCCCTCTGCAGCTGGAAGCAAGGATATCTGATGACTTTTCTACTCCTTCTCACTGCTTCTCTTCAGGACATGTACTTGGTTTGAGCACCAGACTTCAGAGGAATGCAAGCCAAACTTGACTCATGACTACAGCTGTCGAAAAGGGGAGCTTCATTCTTTCCGATGACATTTCATGGGATATTACCTGGAGCACCAAGAGGGGAGAAAATAGTGAGAGGAAGGAAAGACTTGGGCTGGTTTGTCATGGGGGTACCCAGGATTATCAACATTGCTATGCAAATTGGAGTATTATGTCTAAAAGGGACATAATGATTTGGTGGAGGATTTTGGTGCTTATGGACTTATCTTTTAAGTTTATGTGTGTGCATTTGTATGGTAAGAAAGCAAAAGAAAACAAGGAATTAGTCCTACAGCAGAGATAACCTCTTTTGTGAACAAATGTATTTCATTTTAATTGCTGATTTTGTGTAATTCCCATTAAGCTAACCCCCTTTTCCCCCTCACACATACTTCCAGCCTTTCTGAATGAACATCCTTTGTTATAAGCCCTTTTGGTGTACCAGTTTTTTCTCTCTTTGTCTTTTTCTCTTTCCTGGTAATTTGTCCTTCAGTCATCATGATAATACTGTCCCTTTTAATAGAACAGGCTGTAGAGGACTGAATGCAACTTAATTTTATTTCCAAAATGTGTGCATCAGTAATGAAGCCTAATTAAGAGACCCATTAAAGTCTAGAATGTTAACTTAACAGGAAAAAAAAAATATCTGGTGTTCTATTACATTTTTCCCCATTAAAAGTAATGTAGTTGGTTTTTAACACAAATTCTAATTAGATACCATTATTAACTGCTTTGTTCTCAATATGTCTTTAGCCTGTTTATTATTATTGCTGTGTATGCTATACACAGGAAAGCAACAGACTTAATACATATTATTAAATAACAACTTTTGCTATAGGTTTAAGGAAGGGAGCTGACTTAATCCCTTTCCCCCAAAGGAATTACCTTGCTACAATATTGAACAATGAAGTTACAGCAACTGAGTCTGGGAAGGTTGTTCCATCACTTTTGGGAAAATTAGCCTTCCTAAACTTGAAGAGGTGCAGCAGTGCTTCGTTTCCAGTATATTGTGATCAGGGAATGTGCCAATGCTCTGCCTGTCTGTCATTTAGTACCTGCCCCTTGCTGAGGATGTGAGCACATGCAGATGCCACGGGAATGCAGCATGCGTAGGCATGAGCAGAGTCAGATGTTGATGCACAGACCCCTCCTTCCCCACAATAGCCCCCCACCAATACAGTCTGTCCACACACTTTATGGGCTTCAACCACCTCCCATGGAAGCCCATTCCATACCCTTGGGGGCCTAACTGTCAGGAAGTGCTTCCTGGCATCCAAATTGATCCTTGGTTCCTTAAGCTTGGCTCTGTCGGAGTGCGTCCTCCTCTGCAGGGGAGAACTGGTCTCTACCCACGTCCATGTGGCACCCCCTCACATACTTGTGTCACCAAAAGATCCTCTCAAAGTCTCCTCTTCTCCAGGCTGAAAAGATCCTGTTCCCTCAGTCTCACCTCATACGGCCTTCCCTTACATACAAAACTTCTGTACAAGTTTCCATGTTACATGTGTGGAAGGACTCCATTTGTGCAGGCATTAGAGGCAATGGGGACTGACTCCTGCTGAGCGTTCTGCCCCTGGTTGCCAGGACCTCGGACTCATGGCCACTATCCTCTGGACCAACGTTTTGGAAGCCAAAAACAGGAAACTTCCTTCCCCAGTAGATTCCTTGCACAGCCGAAATTGTGACAAACACCAACAGGGCAACTGAGGTTTGATCTGAAGGTGAGGAATTTATGTCTGACTCCCCTGTCATGGTCAGACCATTTCCTCGTGAGGTTTGAGCTCGAGAGCAGCCTTTTCCTCTGTAAGGGTGTGGACCTGATTGTGCTGGTCCTACCCTGGAGCTGGATGGATCTGGATGGTTTCCTGAAGGTCCTGGGGGAATTTCCAGTTGACAAGACTGGTGCTCCTGTCGAAGCACTGGTCAAACTGTGGAATGGGGAAATGACCAAGGCTATTGACACAATCACTCCTAAGCATCTTCTCCCACCAGGCAGAGCACGTTCACCCCCTTGGTACACACCTGAATTATGGGCGATGAAGCGGGTTGGGAGACTGCTAGAGCGTAGGTGGAGGAAATCACGGGATGAATCTGACCGAACACACTTAAGAGCCCATTATCGGGCCTATGCTGTGGCGGTGAGGACGGCGAAAAATAAATTTTTCTCTGCTTCCATTGCCTCTTCACAATGCCATCCGGCAGAGCTTTTTTGGGTGGTACAAGGGCTGGTTCACCCAGGCCCTAAGAAATACCTGGTACCACCATCAATGGCCCACTGTGATATCTTTGCCAAGCATTTTAAGGAGAAAATTGCTCAGACTCGTCACAAGCTGGACTCCACTAGTGACTCAGAGCCTTCAGGGGAGGAGCCAATGTTGCCGTCTGGTCCACAATTGATGGATGAATTTCAGTTATTGCGGCCTGATGATCTGGACAAGGTGCTTGGACAAGTACGTTCCACCACCTGCTTACTGGACCCTTGCCCATCTTGGCTACTCAAGACAGCCAAGGACAGGATAGGGATCTGGATCCTGGAGGTTGTCAATGTCTCTCTGAGGGATGGCCGGGTACCTGCACCTTTAAAGGAGGCAGTAGTCTGTCCTGTCCTGAAGAAGGCTTCCCTGGATCCAGAGATGGCCACCAATTATAGGCAAGTGGCCAACATCCCATTTCTGGGCAAGGTATTAGAGCGGGTGGTGGGGGGACAACTCCAAGCACTCTTGGAGGAAACTGATTATCTGGACCCATATCAGTCCGGCTTCAGACCCAGGTATGGTACTGAATCTGCCTTGGTCACCCTGTATGATGACCTGTGCAGGGAGAAAGATAGGGGGAGTGCGTCCCTGTTGGTTCTCCTGGACCTCTCAGCGGCTTTCGATACTATCGACCATGGTATTCTTCTGGATAGGCTAGTGGGATTGGGGGTTGGGGACACTGCTCAGAAGGTGGTGCTGGGGGACTATGGCTCTGTGCCACGGCAGTTATGCCATGGAGTTCTGCAGGGTTCCATTTTGTCCCCCATGCTATTTAACATCTACATGAAACTGCTGGGAGAGGTCATCAGGAGGTGTGGGCTGCGGAGTCATCAGTATGCTGATGATACCCAGCTCTACTTCTTTTTCTCTACCAATCCATGTGAGGCAGTGACTGTACTGAACCGGTGCCTGGCCAAGGTAATGGGCTGGATGAGGGCCAATAAACTGAAGCTCAATCCAGACAAGACGGAGGTCCTGTTGGTAGGTGGATCGGACTTTGGGATGGGGGATTTTGACCTTGTCCTGAATGGGGTTGCACTTCCTCTTAAGGACAGGGTCCGCAGCTTGGGAGTGATCCTCGACCCAGAGCTATCGTTGGAAGCTGAAGTGACAGCAGTGGCAAGGTACACTTTCCTTCAGCTTCAGCTGATCCATCAGCTGCGTCCCTATCTGGAGAACGACTGCCTGGTAACAGTGACACATGCATTGGTCACTTCCCGATTAGACTTCTGTAACACGCTCTACGTGGGGCTACCCTTGAAGACAGTCTGGATACTTCAATTGGTGCAAAATAGAGCTGCCAGGGTGCTGACGGGGACTGGGTGTTGTTCTCATATAACCCCAGTCTTCCGTCAGCTCCACTGACTCCCTATTGAAGTCCGGGCCCAATTCAAGGTGCTGGTTATCACCTACAAAGCCCTGAATGGGTACCTAAAGGAGCGCCTGCATCCATATATGCCCTCCCGCCCCTTGAGATCAGCGGGAAAGGCCCTTCTCCGGAAACCCTCTGTGAAGGATATTAGGAGGGTGAGTACCCAGAGGAGGGCTTTCTCTGCGGTGGCGCCCAGCCTATGGAATGCGCTCCCCAGAGAGGTCTGCCTGGCGCCGTCATTATTTGTTTCTCAGCACCAGGCCAAGACCTTTTTATTTAAATGCTATTTTAATTGTTAAATTTTATTTGTTGATTTTTAACTGACCAGGCTGTTTCCACTATTTTATGTATTTTATTTATTCTATGATTTTTTTTTAATATTTGTATGTGGGATTTGAATGATTGTAAGCCGCTCCAAGGCTTATGTGATGGGGGCAGCATATAAGCTGTCTAAATAAATAAACAAACTTTCATTTGACAAAAATGAGGATGCACCTGAATCTCATTGCAGTTTGCAAACTTGTTTCATTCACAACCACCAACATGAATGTGAACAAAAGTGGGAGTTTCCAAAAAATGTTTGCACATTTCCAAACACTGAAAAAAGGCACATTGTGGAGAGAATGGGCATTTTGAAAAGCATCTTAAAATATGCAAAAAAGGTCCCATGTTGTACAGAATGGGTGAGTGTGAACCTTTGAAAGGTGCCCTTAGTAATGCACATTTTTCCTGTTAGAATGAACTGAAAAATAGGTTGCAAACAAATATAGGAATGAATCAGACCAAGTTTTAAAGTAAGGTTTGGAGAACTTAGGGAACCTTGAACATCCATGGTTCTCCCCTTCCAAAAAACATTGCTTGGGCGGGGAGAAGATGTCAGCTGCCTTTCTTTACCTCTTCTGCTTGAAAGCTGTAGGCAGAAGCTGTTTAGCAGCCGGTGGAAGAAAAAGGAGAGAAATGTTTGGAAGAATCATTGGTGGACAATGTTTGTGTGCCAAAAGAAAGACTCAGAGAAAAAGGATCCAGAGCAGGCCTTGCAACTTCTGCTGGGAGATGTGGCTGAGTCTGCAAAACATGCATACACACATTTGAGTTTCTTTGTTTTAATAATAGAAGAACAACTTTACAGGTTCAGAACTGCAAGGGCTCATGTAGCCCAGCATTCTGGTCACTAAGTGGCCAACCAGAAACCCACAGGAGGAGCATGAATGCAATAGCACCTACCTGCTCGTGTTCCATAGTATGGAACAGAGAAGAAAACTGCTTCTGATAGTGCAGGTATCCAAGCTTTCTTGGAAAAGGATCAGAGAAAATCTGTCATTCTTTTCAAGAATTCTCCAGGAAAGCCTAGAGCAACAGAATTACTGCTGCTGCTCGGGGAAAGCTGAGGCATCTTGTCCATAGATTCCATGAAAACTCCTAGTAAAATGCATTAATAGGGATGTGACCATCCTTACAGTGTATAAAGACATGTTTGTGTTTAAGTCACTTATTTCTTTGCCCTTTTGCTGAATGCCCTATGTGGCATGCATCTCTCTAGACTCCAGCTCTAGGACAATGCAGAAGACCTGTTCTTTGTACTCCTTTCTTTATTTTCTTTATTCTCCACCACCCCTGCACTCTGAATTCTGCCTTATGTGGCTTTCCTGGAGTAATGTTTTTATTTATTTAACATAGTCCATATGCATTAGGAAATCAATGAAAGCAAAAGTAATGAAGGGCAATCTATCAGTTTCCTTTCTCTGGCCAGAATATTAAGAAGAGGGTCACCCATTGTCAACACATGTTGAATAATAGTCAGTGCCTAGCAGTTTAGGGTTTCGGGCACCTTTTTTCTCAAGCATGCTGAAATACCAAACTATGATTTTATCACCCCCTTCAGGGCAGGATGGTGACTCCTATATCAACAACGTCCCTTATTCATCGGCTGTTTTCTATTGAGCTTTATAGAAGCAATCCATGATGCCACATGGTGGAAAACCTATGGGGGCATTCAGCACCATGGATAGTTCCCATAAAGCTCCACTTAAATGATGAGAAGACCCACTGTTACAAGAATGTGCTTTTTTACGTGACTAAGATCAGCAGAGCTGTCTGATCAGGTGGGGTGACACTGATGGCATCATTCCTTCCTCCTCCTTCCCCGAAGGAATGCCCAGAACCAGACTAAGGGAGGGTTCTTCCTGTTCATTCTTTGGTACTAAATTTCTTTCCCACTCAGCGAGGAATGACCCTAATCTAAACACTTTTGTCATAGAGGTCAAACCAGTGCATTGGGCTCCATCCGCTCTGCCTTTATTGATTCCCTAATGCATATACCTTGTTAAATAAGCACACTCAATACTTCAGGAGCCTAGGTGAAACAGAGATGAAAGAAGTTGCAAAGAGGAATGGTTGGCCCTTCACCACTTGATACTCGTGACCAGATGTCACAAGGAGAACATTAAAACTTTCTTTGCCATCAGAGTAAGGCAAACAGGAAGCCTGTCAAACTAAGAAGAAGGATCTTTAAAATGTGAGCAGCATGATACTGTTCACTTCTCCCTAGAAGTAACTCCCAGTGAGTTCAGTGAAGCTAATACTCATTTTGTTTGTATGCATTGGATTGTAGCCCAAGGCTGCAATCCAATACCCACTTACCTAGGAGTAAGCCATATTTCATGTAGTGGAACTTCCTTCAGAGTAAAAGAATATAGGTTGGTGCTGTTAAGCTCTCTTTTATCACTTTGAGAATCTTGTTGAATAATCACAAAAGCTGAACGGGTGGGTTAAATTTCTCCAATTCAGGAAAAAAGCCAATAAATCTAAGATTCACTCCTGGGTCTTACCATGGTAAGAGCTGTGTTAACTAGATACAAATTCTTCTGCATCAGATATATTGATGATTTTTCCCTCGCTTGTTTACTACTTGCTGCTTCTTTTTATGACAGTTTCTTAAATTCATGTGAGCATCAGATTCTAAAATATTTATGCTTGAATCATGAATGGATGCAGTGATTAATGACTATTTGATCATCATAGCTGTGGGCAACCTCCCCCCACACCCCATATCAGTATCTATTTCCATAGCAAGGCGTCTACTGCCACATGTTAAGCAGGTTTTTTAAGGGTTTACATTCGAGACTGTAATATTATTAACCAAGTATTCTAGATGAGCTTACGAAAGTGTATGAAAATGAAGTGGGCATTGTTGGAGGGGGTGAGGAAAATGTAAGTCTTGAAAAGGGCTATAATTGTGGCTTATCCAACATCACCAAAAGACTAGCATTAGTCACAATTGGGGTAATTGTGTTACCCCAGACAAAATTGCCTCAGGCAATGCATATGCTACATGTGAAACGTATTTCTCTTAGCTTAATGTTTCCCCAAGCTGAGGCTTAAGTTTTCCTGGAAGTGTTTATTTTATTTATTTAAAACTTTTGTAGGCAGTCACATTACCGAAGTTTCAGGATGGTTTAACAATACAAAATGTAAACAACAACAACACACAAAACAGCATCTTAAAATTTAGCTAATAAGAATGCAAATAATACTACATAACAATATTTGGCCTACAAAGTTAAACCAACTTTCTTTTAAAAAAGAAAGAAAAAACCTCTTTTCCTCAATGATTTTTAATTCTGTTTAATACATGTTTTAGCTCAGACTCTTGGATTCCAAACAAAACTAAAATAACCTGTACTTAACCTTCTTGTTTCACAAATGCAATGCAAATATTCTTAAGGCAACTGGGGGTGGGTGGGCAGCCTTGGGCTTGTAATGACTTATTGGGGGTGGGGGTGTTAAAAGCAGGAAGCTGAATTTTGGGGGCTTTTAACATTAGTTTTTGAGACTATCTGGAAGGAAAGGTCTCTAATGTGTAAGTTGCATAGCTTATTATAAGAATGTGGGATGCCAATTATGCCATGATGCAGGATGAGGTAATAGGGTGATTTTTAAAACCCATTTGACAAAACCTGGATTATTAGTCATATTTCACCGGGGGAAAGAGAATCCCAGCTTTTGGTACCTTTGAGGGTCAATGTTAATACTACTCTCCACTACACACACATGAAAGCCACTGAAACTATGTACGTTAAGAGATTGGACCCGGGCATAAAATTTTGGATATGTTTAGGTGAGTTACACACAGTAGATCAGACTGAGGTCAGTTGTGGAGGGAAGGGTTACTCGATCTCCCAGGGCTATTGCTATTTTCAGCATCATTGTTGTTATTATTTTATTTTCCCCACCATTGCTCCAGGCAGATCCATCCCCATGCCTAACATTACCCCACCAACATTCACGTTTTTCTGCCTGCAATGGTATCCATGCCACCCTGAAGCACTGGGGCTAGTGAGAGCGAGTGGCTGGCCTCAGTCCACCCACTGTGCTCCATAGTTCTTTGATGATTTGCACTCTTGTTTCCCAGCTTCTAACCACAGGCTTTCACCAAGTTGCAGGACTGACCCAACAGCTTTTCCTACCTGAGGTGAAGAACACAGTGCTGGTCCTCCCATTCTATGTACACAACTCAAGAGAACATCCTATGTCTCATTTGCTAGAATGAGTTTGGAATATGTAGGACAAACCAAGTGGCAAAAAGCTTTCTCATCCAACATTGCTCCCTCCTGGCCTGTATGGATTGTATTGCTTTACTCAACCTAATGGTAAAGCCAGCCCTGCAAACTTTTTTCTATATGTGTGAATGGGTACCATTCATTCCTCAAGGTAAAAGGAGAGTGCTGCATTTAGGAGACATAGTTTCAACAAAGGAGAAATATGTTCAGTCTTCTTTGGCAGAGATCCAGAGCACAACAGTGTTGGTAAGGGCTGGGAAGTTTGATCTCACTATCCCTGAGCAGTGAGAGATTTGCTTGAATGCTTTTCTCCTTTCTGATTTCTTTCCTAATTGGTTGTGGTAGTACCTGGTTTGATTTCCATTAGAGTTTCTCTCTCTCATGCTTTGTGTATTAAATGATAATGAGGAGAGATTTTCAGATGATCAGTTGTAAATCTAGCTGTTCATTAAGGTCATGTGGGGAGCAAAAGATGAAACATCCAGGTGCATTGTTCTCTGGAGAAAAATAATAGCAGGAACAAGGTATAAATACCAAACACATTTTTTTAAAAAAAATCTCATTAAGGCTTCTGCACAAATGACATCAATCAGTACCTAACCACTGAGTTCAGGATTAAAAATAATACAGGTATTAGGAGAAATTTGAAATTGATATTTGCAATGCCAGTAAGTGTTGCCACATCAAAAGGTGTCATTTGTTAGGTCCCTGTTTCCATGTAAGAAGGTTGTTATCATCGTCATGGTCGTGCACAGAAACATTCAGGAAAGCAACTAATAGCCAAAAATTATAAATAGCCAGGATCAATAATGATCTTGTACTTGTAAGAATGTCAACCGTGGTCATTATAGCTACCATTATAAGCCCCGAGGATTGCTATTGGTGTTTGCTATGGTCTATGTTTCCTGAGTGCTCATCATGAATGTTTCTACTAGGGTTGGTCATCAGAGACAGACTAGGGCTTTTGCTGATGCGCCACCCTGCTGTAGGAGCCCTGCCTGACCTGACGGAACTGACATAAGATGCGGTGCTGAGAACCCCTAGAATGGTGACACTGAAAGATTTCAATTTTCAGGATGTCATGGACACCAGGACATTCATGAGGTTGCCCAAACCCTCACTGGCCCAGCATCTGTAAGAGGACACACACTTGATTTGACAACCAATTTCCTCGACCCCTTGCTTGTCATAGCATGTTACCTGTAATGAGGAAGGGCTATCAGACTGGCTCCAGGAGGACATGATCTCCTCTTTGAGAGCTGGAATGGTGCTGACCTCTTTCAAAGAGGCAATACTTTAAAACCTGACATGGACCCAGATGATGTAGATAACTAGTATCCAACTTTACTTCCTGGGCAAGGAGCTTGAGTGGGATATTGTCTTTCAGCTTCAGACACTCTTGAATGTAATGGGCTATTTAGATCCATTTCATGGATCTCCAAGCCTGGGTTTGGTATGGAAACTGTTTTGGTCACCCTGTCGGATGATCTGTGTAGAAGAGGGACAGGGGGCATGACTGTTGATTCTTATGGAACTGATATTTTTCTGGCTAGGTCATCTGAGCTGAGTTTGCATCACTGCACTGACGTGTCTCTGGTCAAACTTAGATGGTTCAGGTTGATTCCTGAATGCAGTGCTGGGGAATTGTTCTGTGCCTTAGCAACTTTTCTATGAGGTTCTTCTCTTTCCCTGCTGTTGAACAGCTACATGAAACCGATGGGAAGGTTGTTCATAGGGATGGACTGAGAAGTCCACAATATGCGGATGATACCTAGTTCAATCTCTGTCATCAAATCCAGGTGAGGCAGTGGCTACTTCAAATTTGTGCCTGGTCATGGAATTCCCTCTAAAGGATCACTTTTGCTTCCCTCTTGGATGCAGCATTCTTATTCAAGGCACAGCTGGACTTGGTGTTACAAAGTACCTTTAATCATTTTAGGCTGACATACCAACTATGTACTTACTGGACAAGAATAGCCCAGCTAGTCCAAATTAGGGAAACAAGATGGCTATCAAGCGCTGGACAAGGACTACTAGCCATAGGCTACCTCTGCTAAGTTTCCTTTGGCTTTTACTCCTACTTTTTGCTATAGTTTTAAACCTTTCATTCACATGTTATGTTGCATTTTGTAGTTTTAATTGCTGTGACCCATACAGAGAATTTCAGCCATTTGCTGGCACATATATCTAATCAAAAACTATCACTAGTTTTTGTTGCAATGCCATTATTGAGTTTTGCATCCAGGCAATTAAGAGGATCCCTCACATAAAGAAAAATGGAATTGTATAATTAACAGAGCAGAATTAGGTGACAATGGGTACTTATTAAGGTGGGAACCACTATAGCTGATGATGAGCTGTTTGTCCTTTACATCCTCAGCATCAAGAAATATGCAACATCTCCTCTCTGCCAGTTCCCAAAATGAAGATTTCCATAATTAACCAAGCTGACATGTAAAAATGGATCCAGGTATAGCATATCATCTGTCAGATGGAAAGGTTAATTATGGCTGGTCAGAGGCAAGGGTGGAACTGCCAGAGCCATCTGTTAGATCATATTTAGCACAATTGATAAAAATGAGGCAAGCTGGGATAGAAATGCATATCAGAAAGTGCCACTGCATGAGGCTTGAGCATGAAGACAAACAAAAGGCTTTTATTAGAATCTGGGATACCATCCACCCTCTCTTGCCTTCTCTTTCATTTTCTTACTAATTGATATAGCTCAAACTACAAAACAAAAGAACAGGGTGATTGTTTAATTAGGATAAAAGGTGAAGTTGTCTTTTACTAATAAAACTATTGGACTTAATTAAAAAATGTTCCTTCACACATCTGCACTGCACACAGAAGTAATGCAAACTGTTCTTGATGATGGCTGGGGATTCCCAACATTCCTGGAAGAAATTTTAAATATTGGTTTCAATGGCATTTGTTGCCACAGAGCCATAGCTGGCAACTTATATTCAAAGTAAAAAGGCCATTGTCAGGACTGAAAAGCTGATCTAAAATAAAAATCAGCCTGTCTGTCCAGTTCATCAAACATTTTCCTTCCAATATTTAAATCTGGATTTCCCAACTTTAATTTCATGTGTGAAGATGTGTCAAATGGCAACTGATGTGAAAATATATGCCACGATCTTCTCTGCCTCAACTGCAAAGAGGATCCAGAAATGAGGTTTCTAAAACTGTACAGGGAAAGGGTCACATCTAAGTGTTCCTCAAATATACATTAATTATGCAAATATTTATCTTTTTATCATCCTCTTTGGCCCAGCATTTCCCATGTTTTGAGGACACTGGATGTATTTGGAACTTTGAGAGATTCTGAGAGAAACTATCACAGAAGCACAACCATTGTGAATAAAGGTGAAGGTGAAGGTTTCCTCTTGCCATTAAGTCCAGTCGTGCCTGACTCTTGGGGGTGGTGCTCATCTCCCTTTCCTAGTCGAGGGAGCCAGCGTTTGTCCGCAGACAGTCCCCATGGTCATGTGGCTGGCATGCCCGAACACTGAAGTGCATGGAATGCTGTTACCTGCCCACTGAAGTGGCACCTTTTTATCTACTTGCATTTGATGCTTTTGAACGGCAAGGTTGGCAGGAGCTGGGATGGAGCAATACAGACGTGTAAATCAAGAAACGGAGTGAAACAGACTGGCATACACATACACAGAGAGAAGGAAAACTACAAATACACTTCACGCCTTCCTTCAACAGCTTCATCACTCCTATATTCTGCCTTTTTCTTTCTTTTTCTACTTCAGCATTCCCATATCTGCTTTCATTTCACCACCAGACTCCAACTATTTATTATTTATTTATTTATTAAAACATTTCTATGCCGCCCCATTCACCGAAGTCTCAGGGCGGCTCACAACATAAAATTAAAATACAAGAAATAACAATATAAAATAAGTCGCCCTGGCCAGATAAAATAAGCAAATAATATTAACAATATGCTTTCCCTGCTTCCCTTTTTGTCCCCACCCACCTGTCTTCTCCTCTTCCCATGACTACAGTGGTCCTTTTTTATTTTTATTTTTTTTATTTTTGCTTTCAGGATCCTCCTCCAGGTGATACTGGGGTTGTGCTCATACCCACAGACAATACTCTTGGGAAGCCGACTTCTGCTATTTCGTCCCCAGCTGCTGCATCTTTCTTCTTTTTGCATTAGTCAAATGCCTGCCTCTAGCCAGACCTGGTCGCACTTAGAGAACACACATTGAACTAAATGGGGATTGCTGTAACACCGAGCCCTGTTGATGAGAGAGTCTGCTCCCAGGAACTCAGACCCCAGCGGGTTGTCCTGTCCCCACTGGCTCCAATGATGGAAGGCGACAGGTAGAGCCAGTGCAGGGCAGCATTCTAAGTTTTCTAGCCTCTGCGATCCTCCCACTTTCTAATCCTCCAGGTGGCCTCACTGGATGGCACTCTAGGTGAGTTAAAGAACGTGATTCCTTTAACTCGCATGTCTAATGTGCAAAACCCTTCTCTATTTAATGGCCACTTCCTTCTAGATGAGTACAGGTAGGAATGTGTGGCAAAACTGTCTGGGGGTGGGAATCTGTTTGATTCCCTGGGGTCAGTCCTCTAAACTCCAGTCTGATCTGCAGTGGCTCAGAGTCCAAGTTTCTGGTGAGGCCACCTGGCATTTGTGGGGCACTCTCCAGGGACTGAGCCCCACACACTGCCATGCAGTGGGGTGACTGCTATATGAGTGGCTGTGAATGGCACCAAAGAAGACCTTGGTAGCCACTGTGCAAGCAGCACCCCTCTCCCACAACAGCTGCTGCCATCTTCTGAGCTGCTGCAGCGGATG
Source organism: Varanus komodoensis (assembly GCF_004798865.1). Classification (NCBI taxonomy): domain Eukaryota; kingdom Metazoa; phylum Chordata; class Lepidosauria; order Squamata; family Varanidae; genus Varanus; species Varanus komodoensis. Next base: position 6,068,341 of record NW_025335549.1, read on the forward strand.
CAGGAGAAGGTTGCTGGTTGTGCAACTGGATTCTGCAAACATTCCGAGTTTCTCATGGCTCAGATCATTCTGGGAGACCAGGCTGAGCACAAGGCGAAGCCCACCAATGCTTGCAGAGAGATTCCTTCAGGGTTTGTCCCAACCCTAAGAGTAGGTATATTGCTGCTCAGGTAATAATGAGTAGGCATCGTAACCACAGGCCAGCAGAACTATTGGACTAGTAGCATAGCTGATCATTTGTCTTTGCTATTCACTAACACACTGTGCTAGTTCTGCTGTTACCTCATAGCATGTGATTCTGAGCAATAGTCTCCACTCTCATCCACTGAGGGTTGATTGAACTATTTTGTCTTGCAATCATTTAGACCTATCATTCTCTAAACATTTGTCTGATATGGGCAAGGGAAAGTGCAGCATGAGTAGGTTTGAAAGGTTAACTGAGCTCTGGAAATGCATCTCCCCAAATTATGATGTTGACTTCCTCTTTGGGGGAATGAGGCAGGAGAAGATAGCCTCAAGCTTCAAATCACCCTTGTTCATTCCTCCTAGAATAGGATACGGTCTCCTATTCTGAGAGAAGGGACTGAAGCCATCACAAAGGAAGAAAAAACAGAAAAGCACAGGCATTTGCAACTGGAATGGCGGCACAAGAAGGAACCAAACTCCAAAGAAATAGTTCCATTTTGGGTTCAATGGAGAAAATAGTCATTCAGGAGGGATTAACCATTGATGAAATCCTAAGTAATACAGAGGAAATAGAGGTTAAAAAACGAGATCCCTGTGAAAGGGATTATCTCAAATAGGTTCACATCATTTAGTCATATGGCATTTCTGCAGCCCCATTATTATGTGAACAGTTTGGATTGTGCTACATAAGCTGTAATTGAGGTGAAAGGAGGCATGGGAGGAAATGTCCCATGACAAAATATCACTATTGCACAAATGATCAGAAGCTGATAAAGTGTCTTGTGGAATTGCTGGGATGCATCACCAGAGTGGACTCATCAAAAAGATTCAGTCTGTTAAGAATGAGATTGCACTGAGTGAGCACATGAAAAAAGAGGGAGAAGATTTCTTTCATTTCTCTTCTGGCATCTCCAGGGAAGTGTTCTCAGAAAATTTGGCAACCACAGATGGGGAGATGCCAGTTCCCCAGGGCTCGTTTCCTATTAGTTAGGTGTTCATTTATTTTTCTCAGCACACCAAAGCTACACTTTCTAGTACTGAATTAGAAATACACAATTTGGTTCCTCTCAGTTTTTCCATTTTTTAATATTAAGTTTCATTCATTTCAGATGTATGACATGAAAAATGAAATTTCTCAAGTTGCAAAATGTTGAAATTTAGTATGAGAAGTCATAAGCATTTGTGTACAGTTTGCATAATGCATTCATTTGCTATGCATTTTTGCAAGCAATTTTCCTAATATATTGCATCTCTCACATTATTTCCCCCAAGATGCACCTGGTGCATGTTTACTAATTATACAGCAAGAGATCTGCTTCTGCAACATTTCTAGCTGTGCAGAATCTAGCCAAGCTAGGCACTGATTCCTTGTCATCACTTTCCTAGCCCTTAACTGTGCCCACTTTCCACACTTTTCAGCCCTTCTGACCCAAGTCCTACAGCTTTAGATGTTCAATTTGTTAAGCCTCAAAGGTGTATTTTCCCTTTCCTTAGACCCCAAAGCCAATCAATGATATTCTTAACCACTGTAAAGGGAGCTTAGGGTAGTCCATGTCAGGTCCATGAGCTGGTAAATAAGTTGCCCAAAGTAAATATTCCATGTACTAAATATTCCTTTATTAAACCAGGGCATTTTATATTTCAAACTGTCTCTAGTGTTCATGCTCATCTCATGTTAAAGCTTCTTATACAAAATTACTTGGAGGGTTTAAAGTATTCTCAGTTAACTGATGGCAGCAGAAAAGGATTGACTTAGGAAAGCCTGAGTTATGGTGTCAGAGAGTTCCTTAAGTATAAATATATTCTTAATATACAAGTATTTTCTATAAATTAGAATCATTGTGTATGGGGCAGTGCATGGGACAGATAAAAGCTGGACAGTGAAGAAAATTGAATTATTTGAAACATGATGCTGAAGAATCGTTTTGAGAATTACCTGGACTGATAGAAAGATGAACAAGAGGGTGATCAAATGAAGCCAGAGCCTTCACTAGAAGCAAAACTAACAAAACTGAGGCTGTCCTACTTTTGACACATCATGAGAAGGTAAGATTCCCTGGAGAAGACGATCATGCTAGAGAATGTTGAAGGCCAAATAAGAGATCAGTTGACTCCCTAAAGGAAGCCACAGCCTTTAGTTTAAGAAGGCTGTGCTAAGGCTGTCATGGACCTGACATTTTGGAGGGTTTTCTTTCAGAAGGTTGCCATAAGTTGACAGAACATAGCAGCAAATAAAGAAGAAATGTCATTGGAATTGCCCAGTAACGAAGTAGTTTCCCCATAGGCAGTGGCAGTGATGGGGACGGAAAAGAGATGCTGCAATTTCTCCCTATTAACTGCAGTGGGTTCCCAATAATTCTCTACTTGTGGAGGGTCCTCCTCCTCCTCCACTGACCAAACATTGGAAGCCATGTGACATCTGATTGTAGATCATGGAAATTTGATTCCAATGTGGTGGATACCCCATGGTCATGAACAAGCTAAATTATTTTTCAAGAGAAAAATTCTGTAGTGGTGATCCATTTGGTAGCCCCCAAGAGACAACTTGTTTTATAGAATCCTCATCATTTGCTGACCACAAAAGAGAAAGAAAAGGGGGCAGAAGAATACTCATTGTGCAAAGAATAGGCCTCAACCCTATTGCACGAACTTTTAAACTATACTTACTAAACCATAAGGACTTGTCTTTTTCCTCATCCAATGTGTGAGACTGGGGCATGCCCATTTGGACAAGACTTCTGACACCCCCTGTTGCTTAAGACACAACTTGGTGATCACTGATGCAAAAAACACCTACTCATTTCCAGAAGCAGCAGAGTGAAACATTTTGTTCAGAAAAATTAATTTGTAAGGGGCCATTCATAGACAGCATCCATCCATCACTCTGCAAAGTATATTAAATGCCTTGAACATAAATGGCAAAGCCAATAAAATGCTACAACAAAACATTGATGCATTTTAATGCCAGAATGCCTGGAATGTTCATTTGCTTCCAAAGTGAATGAGCACAAGATATATCATTCATTATGCAAGCAAAGGCCAAACAAATTACCCCTTCTTCAGAGTAGTGTATAAGCTTCACATGTGTTTGTTTTTTAATTTTCCTGATTTAGCAGGGCTCTTGGTTGTCTTTGTATGAGCTGTACAGTTTTGGCTGTGATTTTGAGTGAGTTATCGTTTGAAAGACTCTTGTGTCCACCTGTTGGAAGCAAGAGGGATGACAGGCTTGGGCAAGTTTTCCCATGGACTACCGGCTGCATTCCAGATGCTAATTCAGAATTGGAAGATGAAGAATGTTTCAGTGAGATTGGGGAGCATGGAATCTTAGATCAATGTCATAGCTTAAGATCTTAAGAGGCAGCAGGGGAAGGTGATTATCTCCAGGTCAGATGTGTCACCAAGCCAGGCTGTTCTTGGTATTGTCAGTCGGAGGAGCTGCTGGAGGTGAGGAGGAGTTGTCAGACAGGGACCAAACTCCTTCCCCTGTGCTTGACCCCTTGAGAGGTCCAATTGAATGAGCAGTGTGTAAAGGGGAAGCACGGTGGCCATCAGAGAGCCCCTCCCAAAGATTGGGGCCAAGGAATGTTCATATGGAGACTTCCTGGAGGGAATGATCAGTATGGGTCCAAGTAACTGCTCTGTGCATACTTAGTCATTCTGGTTTAATTGTACTTGGAAGCAGTAAAGGCCATTTACAGGGAAAATGGACTGGCTGGTGATTGTTCAAAGGAGGAACCTTGGCTCATGACACCACTCGTTAATATGTTGAGCTGTACATGCAGCTCACAAGCTCTTAAGACATGGGTCCCCTTCTTTCCCTAATACAATTTGAAACAAAGCTGGAATGACAGCAGGTAACCAGCTGGGCAAAATGTACTAGGTGAGTTCAAGATGTCTCTGAGAGAAACTTATTCCCCTAATTCTTTCCTCTACATGGGAGAGGAACTTTTCTGCTGTAGCCTCCAGAACCTTTGCAAGTTCCTCTACAGGAAATTTATCATCATTCAGAACTATATCTCTTTTCTCATGTAATTTTTTAAGTTGAGTCTAGCACCAACATGACTGCTTATTCCACTATGTCTTGTTGTTTAATTGAGTGGTTAATTTTGGTTGGTTGTCTGTTTTACTGTATTTTCTGATTTTGATTTGTTGCATGTTACTACAGTATGATTTGATTTTTCTAGTTTTGCATTTCTTCAGAAATTCATACTGAAGATTGGTGTAGAAAAAGCCACGAAGAAAAGTATTTCTCTGAGATGTGGTCATCACAGAAGCAACACAACTGTTATTCTAACTATATAATTTATAACCTATCAGCCTGGTGGCCTTCAAAGGCATTTGGACCACAACTCCCAGAATTCCCATCTAGCAGGGTCATTAAGTGGGAATCCTGGGTGTTTCATTCTAAATGTGTCTGGAAGACACAAGGTTGAGGAAGGATGATCTATAACCAATAATCTATCTCTAGAGAGAGATTGCCCCCTCATTGTCCTGTATCTTTATTCTGGGCTCAGATATAAAAGACTTAGGTGCTCCCAAAACATATTCCTAGAGCAATGCTATGGCCTCTAGACAAAATCTAGATGACCACAGTATTGTTTGGAGTCCCAACTCTGGGGTCAGAAAATTGCTTGAATATTAGGCCTGGGGATTCATGCCTGAATCTCCCTCCCCTCTCTTCATAGCCAAAATGGGAAGAATCATGTTGACTGCTTCTTTGCAGTTGCAAAGGCAACTTCAGAGAAGGGTTTAGTGGGTTATCTGGAGGGTAGCAAAGGTGTGGAGATGGATGCTACAAAGATGCATCATCTCCTGCCAATGCTTCATCTTCCATCTCCCTCCAAAGTGCTGTAGCTGGGCTGCCGAAATCCTGGCTTCACAAAGATGTGACGTAGCCTGGTAGCAGACAGGAAATTTCCAGGATTGGAAATGTTGTTGTTTCAGACCAAGAGGCATGCAGGGTGACCTTTGCCTCTGTGCTACTCCTGCTTCCTCTGGCTTGGGGGTTTACAGGCATCCCCATAAGATTGTCCCCTAATTCAGATATTACATTTCACACATACCAAGGGTGTGGGAACATCATGTTAAACATAACCTGAATGGTGGAGAAGCTTCCATGGAAGACAAGGACATCTTTCAGGAAGTGAGCTGGATCCTGGTTTAGGCATAATTGGAGTAGATCCACTGAAATTAAGGTGATTTGAACCAGAACTGACTAAATTCCTATTCACTGAAGTGTGTCTGCTCCAGCTAAAATTAAGTATGGATCAAATCCTGTATGCTATATCCCACCTTTCTGCAATGCTGGACTGCTTTCCCTCACATTATCCTCATGACAACCTTCTGGGGTACACAAAGGAAACGAAGCCTGTTGCTGAGATCATGGAATTGACATGAGGACAGAATGGGGAATTTGAACTACCCAGTTAGAGTCCAATACAGAAATGACAGATAGATTTATGGGCAGATGCTTGATGGTAAATATACAGGAAATGAGGGATTTGGGGTGCTGTGTGGCATTTTCCCTCTCTTATTTCTCAGGAGAGGGTTTTTCAAAGGTGTTAAGAAATTCTGTATGCCAGACCTTTTTGTTTAGTTTCTATAGCACCTAAAAATAAACTGCCTGACTCTTCAATTATTAATCAAAATGAGTGAAAAAAAATCACTTAAAAGAAAGCCAGATTGGCCTGAGTCCAATACAGCTGACACTGGTATCATGTAAGTAATACTCTGCTGCAAGCCCTGATTGCATGGCAGCAGCAGCGGTGCGGTGGGGGGGGGGAGGGTGCACATACAGATACACATGAGTTTTAAAAGCCAGAACAATTTATTTCCAATGTGGATGAAGGGAGGAACCTAGACCTCTTTAAAAACTGTTTTGCTCTCAGTCATGATGGCTCCCTCCACTTAATTCCCAACTGGTTCTACATGCATGATTTTTCTTAGGGAACTCTTGCAAGAGATTTATAATAAAAGGAAAGGGGGCATTTCATCTGTATTACAGCTATGTATGGTCTGATCTGGACAGAGCCATTTGCTGAACCCAGCAAATATCAGTACAAAAACACTTGTCAGTGGACAGGGAGAAGTTAGTCTGTCCCAGCTGCACCCATTGGGGAACTCAATTCAGTGTTGGAGGCAACATAAGGGCTGGGGAGGGGGTGTTGCTATGGTCCCCAGACATTCTCTCTGTCCCTCCAGGTTCCCTGTCTAGCTGACTCCCAAGTTAAACTGGTTGCATCTTGGGTTGGACTAGTGGAGCAGGTTGGCGAATTCTCCTGGTATACGCTACACCCTATAACCCAACAGTGTGTCTTCTTGAATTAACCAATCTGTCTCTGCTGTGATGTTGAAATTGCTCAGCCTGCTGCTGTTGGGAGACATTAGCATCCTAGCAGAAAGTACCTCAATCAAGGTGTTGAAGTTCTACTTTCAACTGCCACCTACAAGAGAGGCTTACTTGCTAGCAACAAGAGCCTACTTAGTGCCAGCTCCCCCACCCCAGTTCAGAACAATCTCCTCTCTGAAGCCCACCTGGCACAAACACTGCTGTCCTTTCAGTGTGAGGACAGCAAACTGTTCTCTATGACAAGGCATACAATCAGCTCCGAATAATACACTGGGCTCTCATGTCAGCCATTGAAGATCCATCTTGTTGCTTTCATCACTGTTATTCAGATAATTGTTTTATGTTTATTTTCAGTTTGGATTTTACATTTTGTAGTGGCTATTTAAGATTTTAAAAAATTCCTATTTTATATTAGATTTTTATTTGTAATTTATGGGCCAAAGATCTTTGGCTATTGGGAGTTATAGACATTAATATGCAGCTGCAGCTGCAGTGGAGACGTGTGTATGGTTCCAGGAAGATTTCATTCTACCCTTTTCCATATTTTTGACCAGCACATCTCAACACCACCTTCTGTTATCAATCAATCAATCGGCTATCAATCAATCAATAAATCAATTCTTTATTTGGTCATTGACCAGCTAATAAATAAAATACAAAATGACAATTAGTTAAAAATAAGAAAAATACAATTCCGAACTCATTTGAAGCTATTTATCCAGATTCTTCAATTGTGTTCAGAGTTTCATATATAGTTTTCTTCTGTACCATTTTATAATGACAACATCCCTTAATGTAAGTGAGGCAGGTTTGTTCATGCAAGAAAACTCAATGTCATCAGAGGTCCCTGAAATCCAACTTCAGGCTTGTTCCCTCTTTTGTCCATGTCAAATTACACTCTTTGTTGTCATCATTGTTTTCCCTTTTCACACCAATATCTGCATATTTAAATTAATTTTTTGTTTTCTTAAGATGAACAAATAGACAGAAAATAATATAAAACAAAACAATCATAATGAACAAAATAGCTAAAATACACAAAGCAAACTAAAATAGACAAGGTTGCCAAGGGAATTCTCTACAGACCCAACCAGGACAATCAGCATTCCCCTTCCCCATCTACCTTCCTGTCTTTCTACGCTCCATGAGAGTGTAACAAAAAAGAAATCATTACTCTATACCACAACAGATCCTCCTTTCAGTTCAAATCCTCTACTGCTTCCTTTCCTTTTCTAAAACTCTCAAATCCCACTAAACATGCTCAGCGCAGTAAAATTCCATTTATCCTCTGAAAAATCTTCTGTCTGCACGCCCAGTCAACATGGCCATCACAACATCTCCACCAATCCATTTCTCCATTCTTCAGTAGGTTATTATTTATTTATTTATTTATTAAAACATTTCTATGCCGCCCCATTCGCCAAAGCCTCGGGGCGGCTCAGTAGTTGTGGGCTCGGATGATCTACATCCAGAAGCAACTGCAATTCTTGCCACAATTATCACATACCCAAATCACTCTTAAGACATTCTTTGAAAGGCTCTCTGAGTCTATATTCAAAAAGCATATTCTTCATTTTGTCTCTCATATTCAATCTAAGGAGCTTAAAAAATCATCCCTTTTCAAATTTATCATCCATTTTCTCACATCCGTTCAGATTTCTTTCTTGTGTTATTTCTTCTCTGTTCCTCCATACATCTGCCTTTTGCGTTTCTTCATAACTGTGAATACACTCACTATTAAAGACTACAGCTTAAAGAAGAAGAAATCAGGGAGAAGATCAATAAAAGAAGAAAAAAGAAAAGAAGAGAGGGAAAAGGCGGGGGGGGGGGGCGACAAGAGCCAAGTAGATAGAGGTACTATCTATTTCTTTGTCAGCCTTCTATCAACTATTTATTTATTTATTTATTTAAAACTTTTATATGCCGTCCCCACATGCCTCAGCATCTCAGGATGGCTTACAACATAGAACTAGAAATTAGTCAGCCTTCTATCAATGTTAGAATTATTAATCCCATTCTATTAAAAATATTAGTTTAGATTAATTTATTAAGAAAAGGCATTGTTCAGACTTTCATAGCAGGGGAACTTAACTTCCAATCTTCTCAAAGTCCAACAGGTGGCACTAATGATCTTGCAATCATAGAATAGCGGAGTTGGAAGGGGCCATGAAGGCCATCTGGTCCAGCCCCCTGCTGGTGCAGGACACCATGTTACACCATCCCACTCAGATGGCTGCCTAGTTTCTTTTTAAATGTCTCCAGTGCGGGAGAGCCCACCACCTCTCCAGGCAGCTGGTTCCACGGTCCTATTGCTCTGACAGTGAGGAAGCTTTTCCTGATGTCCAGCCTGAATCTGGGTTGTCGCAACTTGAATGGCAGAAGGCAGAAGCAACAACCTTAATTGCTGTTCTTCAAGTTGTCTTTCCCCAAGATGTCCTCCAATATTGCATATTTTGATGGATATTTTTCCAAATGTATGCATCCATTGTGTGCATTGTTGAAATGTCATTCTTCTTCAAATAATTAAATCCTGTTTTTGCACATTATGCAAAACAGACACATACTTTTCAGTCCCTTTCCTCCCAGACACAAATATTGCAAGCTCAGAAATGCACAGTTAGGGTGGTTTGAACTGGTATGTCACTATCAAAAATGAACTGATGTATGTGATTGTGTGTCTGTACATTCTTAGGGCTTGAGTGAAATTGGTGATGGCCCAAGCTCATGGCCCAGTGATATGAGGAATCCCAGCAGCACTCCAGCCTCTTCTCTTTGTAAGCAGAGTAAATCAATTGGGTGACCAATGGTGGTGAGCTTATTGAGGAAGGGGAGCCACTGGGGTCATCTTGCTGAAGGTCCCTCAGACACATGGGAGCAATGGCTGATCTGGTTCAGTATTGTATGCCTGGAAACCGCTCTCCTCAGCTCCAAGGAAGAGACTTCTCCAGTCCTTTCTAGAAATACCAAAAAGGATCATACTTTCTGCATGCAAATCATGTGCTCTACTACTGAGCTGTAGTCCATAAAGAGTTGACCAGAGACCTTACCTCATTCAGCTTCTTGTTGCCCACTGTGGTCAAGTGAGAGGCTCCAAGAAGTATCATAGTGATGTGTGAAAGTAAAATATTCCCAGAGGAATGCAAATGCCCAAGTGTGTATCAAGATTTCCATCCCAGTAGGTCAGCAAAGTGATACACTTCTCCCCACCATAGTCTTTACCTGAATCCCTCCTGTTAATTAAATATCTCTTTTAATTAAATGATTTGGCAAATTAGACGAAAGCAGCTACAGGTCATCCAGTGCAACGGGTGTGGGGAGAAAGCAAAGCACATGTGAGAGTCACAGGCAAGGAAAGTTTGTGCACAATGAATGAATTAGCTTGTCTTTTAAGACTTTGCCTGTGATAGCAGGTGTCATGGAATGGAGGGAGGGAGAAAGTGTGCTACAACTGATACAGCAGATGGCTGGATATGACACTGGTTCGGAATGTGAATGAAGGTCAGTTGGGTCCACCAACGCACATGTGCCCATCCCTGCATCTATGGAGAACTTGGCTTGAAGTCAAGTACTAGCCTAGTTGGATTATCCACCAGCCTAAAGGAGGCTGCAGTCAACTCCTTGGGTTTGGTGGGTGGACTAGCTAGCACAGACTGCTCAAGGGGCCTACCAGCCATCACAGATTTTCAATATCACAGGTGATCAGCCTTATACAATTTGAGATATGAGGCAAAATGTTCCAATATGTTCCTGTGTTAAAGGGGCAATGCTTTTATGACTAATGTACTTGCTACGTTCTACCTATGACCAAAAATTGCCCACAAGGGTCAGTAGAAACTGGAGAATTGTCTGCAGAAAGGACTTTTTGCATTGTTTTGAACCCCCGAGCCCTTTTTGCTGCTGCTGTTGCTCTCCCTCCAAGGAATCATGATTGCACCCCGAAGAAAACCATTAGGAAATCCAGAGTTTTAGTTATGAGTGGGCTGTAGCATAAGCAGCTCCAAAGAATGACAGGATTTATGTTCTTTCCAATGCAACTCTTATTTCATGCTTAAGCAGACAAGCAAACAAAAATACATTTGTAACTATTAAAAACAAACACAAACAAGTCCATTGAATTAATAGCTGTTGTTATGCCCCTGTTAGAGTGTGTGTGTATTTGAAGGGATGCATTTGGTGGGGGATAAGAAGGCTAGTAAAAGGAAAGTTTCCTTCATTTCTTTCCTTTAATACTTTCCACATTTAATTTCCTTCTGACCTCCCTTACAGTGTTCCAATGTCCTGCAAATGTCAAAAGCTTTGCTGAACTCTAGGTAGATTATGCGCACAGTGTTCCCTCTGTCCATTTGGGAGGTTACCCAGTCAAAAAAGAGAGACTAAATGAGTGTGACAGGATTTATTTTTGATAAATCCATGCTGGCTTCTATTAATCACTGCATTTTCTTCAAGATCTTGCAGATGGATTTTTTAATAATTTGCACCAGAATTTTTCCAGGGATTGATGACAGACTAACTGGACTACAGTGCCCAGGTTCATCTTTTCCCCTTTTTTGAAGATAACGACAACATTATCCTTTTTCCAGTTGTCTGGCACTTCTCCTGTTTTTCAAGATTTATCAAAGAGAATAGCCAGTTGTTCTGAGTGTTCCTCCACTACCTCATTTATGACTCTGGGATGGAGTTCATGAGGCCCTGGAGATTTGAAAGTGTTTACTCCACCTGAGGATTCCTTGACCATTTGTCTGTCAATATTGGGCTGCCATCTCTCTTTCAGCTTGTACTTCCTCTTAGCTGTTGATTCTCTTGTGGAAGAAGACTGAGGCTAATTAGAAATTGAGCACCTCTGCCTTTTCCTTGCCGTCTGTTATCACTCTGCCATCTACTTCCCTTCTCTTTCTCATGTCTTTTGGTCTGGATGTATCTGAAGAAGACTTTCTTGTTGTATCTAGCATTGCTTGCTATTCTCAGTTCATTTCCTGGTGCAATTCCTGCAATTCCTTGTGATTTCTTTAAATTCTTCCTTCATGGCCTGGCCCTGCTTCCATTTCCTATATGTGTTGTTTTTCTTTCTTTCTTTTTTCAGGCTGTCACTTAACCTTTTGAGGAGCCATGTGGGCTTCCTCCGCTGTCTTCTACACTTTTTCTTGATGGAATTGTTTGTAGTTGTGCTTGGGGAATCTTCTTTTTCAAGATTTCCTACCCCTCTTGGACACCTTGCAGAAGCAAGTAGTATTTGTCAGTGGGTTGTACAAGTTCTGTATTCATAGGAGCCCTGCCAGCACTTGCAGTACCTCTGACACCCTGGTCCCCAAACCCTGGTCCTCTCCCCTCACTTTTCAATCAGGACAAATTTCTGGGTTGCCTGAATCCACCTCTGCCCCCGGCTCTGTTTAAAGTCTTCTGAATGAAGTTTGCTAGCATATTTCTGAAGGACCTTTTACACATCCTTGTGAGGTGCACCCCTCAGCAAAAGTCCATTGGCAAGAAACCAGGTGCCATGGTCAAGGAACCCAAATATTCCTTCTGACACCATAGCCTGATCCCACCCACCTCCATCCTATCTATGATCCAACTCTGCACAACAGCAGCAACAGAAAGGGATTCATCATGGGTTACATTTATGAGATGCACAAAAAGTAGCATCTCTCTCTCAGTCGCGGCCTTGCCAATATGTTGTCTCTGTGTTACTACACTCTGTGCAGCTGATATAGCAGTGTTAGGTTGGATCAGTACTGGATCTCCATCCAGGCTGTTCAGTCATGAAGGTCTCTAGCTGACCTTGAGCTACCCACTCTTTCTCAGCATCACTTACCTTGAGTGCTCAGTATGAGGAAGAAAAAAGGAGTAACCCCTGCTTCAGTAGCCATATGCATGCATTATAATGTGTAAAAGCAACATGTAAGTGAAACTATGCTTCACTTTCTCCCATATCTGACCCCCTTGCCCCAATATAACCAAGGCAAACAAATAAATAAATTGTTCCGTTTGTATAAAAACTAAACTGGAACTCAATTCTCACCCATAAGGAACTACAAAATGCAGCAGATACAGTTATTCCCAGCACGACCCTGAGGCACCTGCCTGACATGTAGTTGTTCCAGAAACCCATCAGGAGAAGGGGAAAAGTGGGTAGCAACCCCAATTCACTTGTGATTCACTAACTTGCTTCAATGCACAAGGATTCAAATGCAGACTCTTAAGAACTAAGTGCTCCAGCTTCCCAGCCAGGATGAGTAAACATTTCAGTTTCTGTGTCTCCAATATTCAATCAATCATTCAATCAGTACAGGCATACATATATTTCAATCTTTTTCTCCTCAGTATGGAGTCTTTGTGAGTTTTATTAGATACTTGTCAAAAGCAAAGCAAAGCAAAATTTTCATCCATCCCTGCGTACGATGTAGTTTCACTCCACCATGTAATGTATACTAATACCCCAAACCCAGCTACATCAGCTCCCTTTCCTGACCAATCAGGACTCGTTTGAAATCAGGCCTTGTCCAGTTCAGCGCAAACTGGCAGCAGGCCATTGTTTGCCCTCCTGGGATGGAATTTGTTCCTTCCTCATTGCAAACTTTCTGGCTTCCTGCATCCAAATAGACAACAAGCATTAGGAGAACTGCAACCGTGACTAACACAGCCCTTATCCCCCACCCCCATTGTTCGTGCTTCCAACTGTAGGGTTGACTTGGTTGGAGTTTAGTTTGTTTTCTATCCGAAGCACACAGTGTCACAGTTGTTGACAGCTAGCTAATCTGGCACAAGATGAAAGAGGGATGTCAGTGCGAGGGGGGAAAAGAACAAAGTCACACTTGAGTGATAATGTTGACATTGCGACTTCAGTCAGGGGCATCTTTTGGTAAAGTCAGCAGGCACATTAAACCATTTAATCCACAGTTACTGCTCAGCTTTCCAGTGCACTTTGGATGCAAATTCAATTAGTTCTGAATTTTCTGAAACAGTGTAACTTGACATGTAGCAGCAAACTCATAGCTCTCATTCCCACATTAATAGCAAGAGAATATTGAAAGTGGGTGGGGAATGAACTTGTTTTTTTGTACTACAGTTAGGGCTGGAACTAGAGGTGGTGCTGGATGAGAGGTGGGACTAGAGGTGGTGCTGGCAGAAATGGCTGTTCTCATCTCTTTCTCCATAAGTTCTAAGGAACCATAACATAGCATTTCCCTATATTACATGCATCATAATGTGATCATCACATGGAGAGGAGAGACTGGGAGAGGAGAGACTGGGAAGCAAAAATGTTCATTAAATCCCCCCCCCCATCATCATCACCATCATTGTCATCATCTAAAATGAGCTTCTGTAATTATTTTGCTTTATTGACCCCTTGGAATCTCAGTTCTACATCTACCACTGAGGGTGGAACAACAACAACAACATGATGGGGTTTTAGTGCCATGAGTGTGATCAGTTTATAGTCACAAAAGTAACAGAATAAGTCATAGTTTCACACGTGGAAGGTCTCAGGTTTAATCCACAACACTTCCAAAGATGGCAAGAAAACTCCTTTGACCCCAAGAAGCTTCTGCCAGCCAGTGAGGATGGACCAAGGGTCTGAATCAGCATAGGGTGACTTTCTATCTCCATATGTTTCTACAATTCCTTGATAGACATAGATTTATGGAAGTAGGTAGGAATGTCATGAATGAGCCTAGAAGCTGGGTAGCTTTGCAACTGTCCAATAAGCTCAGAACCCCACATAATTCTAAACCAGTAGCCAGTCAGCCAGTGGAAGCATCAATTTAATCCACTGTACGACGGGCTGATACATAACCAACCATTCTAGAGAAGAGTAAGTTCCAATGCTTTACCTGATAGAATGGTGCTTCTAAATATTCTAAATGGGTGTAGGGATTTGCAGAGATGTTCAAAATGTGTTCTCTGTTGTCTACATGCTTGGACAGCATATGAATGGGTTCCATGCATGTGAAGAGGGACTCTGAACTAACGAGCTTTCCTCATTCCATGCTGGCAGACCATATCAAAACAGCGTAATATTGAAAGCAGATAAAGAATTGGAAGAAGCCTATCAATAGTGATCACTTTTATAATGATTTCTGTCTGCATACCTTATTAAACATTCTATTTACCAGAACCATGTATGATTGGCAATTATTCTTCCTGTTCTACAGATGAGGTTCTGGCTTCTGCAAGACCTTGCAGCAAGTCCATGACAGACTCTTTGCCTAGCTAACTCCTTTTTTTTAAGTGTCTCTGTGAAAATAGTGACAAAGCACATACAAAGGAGCTCTTTTTATATGACTGTCAGCTGGCCAAACTGGTAGGTGTTCTGAAAAGAGAACTGGCTACTCAACATTCCTCTCTTTGCTGCCCAGCTTCATCTCTCTATCCTGAATGCTAACTAGGCATTTTCTGTTCAGGAAAGCCTGAGCATCAGTTCTTTCTATTCTTCAGGGACTATGGTGAAGAAAATGAGTCATGAACGAGAAGAAAAGATATGCCAGAGTAAACAAATGCTAGTAGGATATCTCTCAGGGCTGAACCATAGCTTGATCCCTGGCATCATTCTCACACACACATACAACTCCCCCAAAAACATTGCACACCATGCCAAGCCTAACCACATGACACCATACCACACTTCAGGTTCCAGGCAATTAGAAAGAACTGTTTCTGCTGGGGATCCTGGAAATCTGCAGCCAACCAGAGTAGATCATATTAAATTAGACAGAGAAGTAATGTAGGGCCCCAAGGATGGTGGCCAGATTACAGGTAAAGCTGTATGAGGCGAGACTGAGGGAGCTGGGTCTTTTCAGCCTGGAGAAGAGGAGACTCAGGGGGGATCTGTTGGCAAAATATAGGTATGTAGGGGGGTGTCAGAATTGGGTAGAGACCTCCCCTGCAGAGGATGGCGGGATGCATTCCAATGGAGCAAAGCTCAAGGAACCAAGGTTCAATTTGGATGCCAGGGAGTACTTCCTGACAGGACCCCAAGGGCGTGGAATGGGTTTCCACAGGAGGTGGTTGAAGCCCCATCGGTGAGGATGTTCAAGGATAGGCTGGACATGCACATGACAGGCGTGTCATGAGTGGAGCCAGGGGTCAAACTAGATGCCCCAGGAGGCCCATTGTGACTCGTTCTGTTTCTATATTTCTATGCTGTATGTTCTGATGAAAGAATTCGGAAATCTGGTTATTACACCCACCAAAGCTTTATGAATATAACATGAAGTTTAGAGAAGTGTACAACACTCTCAAAAGATATGATGATCTGATGGGCACAGCTCCTAGGCAGTGCCTACAGGGAATGTACAATTCTTCAAATTCCTAGTTCTGAGGTCAGAAGGAAGATCTGTTCTTAGAATTGGGCATCTGTGCTTGGATCCAACTCCCTCTGCCTTGGACAATATGGAAAGAATCATACTGGTGACTTCTCCAAGGTCTTAAGACCAACCTTGAAGAACGTTCTGGAGACAGCAAAGATAAAATGCTTCAAGTTTTTGATGTATTATGGCACTGCCCCAGTCTCCTCCCCTCTACATTTCAAGTACCTCAGCTAAATTCTTAAAATCAGCTGTCTGTCTGTCTTGCAAGGCATGAGGAGTGCAGAGGTGAACATCAGCTCTGTGCTGCTTCTACTCTATATAAAAAGGTAAAGGTAAAGGTTTCCCCTTGACGTTACATCCAGTCCTGCCTGACTCTAGGGGGCGAGCTCATCTCCGTTTCCTAGCTGAGGGAGCCAGCGTTTGTTCGCAGACAGTCTCCGTGATCATGTGGCTGGCATGACTAAACACCAAAGTGCACGGAACGCCGTTACCTGCCCACCAAAGTGGTAACTTTTTATCTACTTGCATTTGCATGCTTTCAAACTGCAAGGTTGGCAGGAGCTGGGATGGAGCAACGGGAACTCACCCCGTCGTGCAGATTCGAACCGGCAAACTTTCGATCAACCAGCCCAGCAGCACAGTGGTTTAAACCACTGTGCCATCTGCAGTCCTACTCTATATAGTCTACTCTATATAGGATGCTTATAATCCTCAGACTCTGGAGGCTTACAGACAGCCCCATTGGACTGTGCTTTCCTCAAAGATCTTTAGATTTTCATCCAGGCTGGGATTTTCAAATTAATATTTAATTGTCTTTTGGTGTCCACTGTAGTATCAGGTCTTATCAATTTTTACACACTGCATAACAAGTTTTTTTCACTACTGTACACTCCCAATTGGAAATCTAATTATTATGGTGGGCAGGCCACACCCATATCATAACCTCTGTTAGCACATCTTTCTGTTTTATAGCCTTAATGCATTCTTGGGTTGGTTGGTTGGTTGGCGGGCTGGGTCAGGCTGGATTTTATTGCATTGCAGTGTCTATTCCTCAGGTGCTGCATTGCAGTTCATATTTCTGTTTTATTATGGGTTGTGCATTCATTGGATGTTTTAAATTTTATTAGTCACCTCAGAATATTTTTCTGCTGAAAGGAGATGAACATTCGCGTGTTTTGTTGGATAAATAATATTTCCCTTCATCAGAGACTTACAATTTCATCACAATATTTCAGTTTGAATTGGTGACAAGCACCAAATAGGTAGGGTTATGTAAGCTGCTTCAGGTAAGGTGCCAATGACGCCTGCGAGTGCTCAATTGATGGATAAATTTCAGTTGTTGTGGCCTGAAGATGTGGACAAGGTGCTTGGACAAGTACATCCTACCATCTGCTTACTAGACCCTTGCCCATCTTGGCTACTCAAGAATGCCAAAGATGGGATTGTGACCTGGATCCTGGAGGTGATCAACACCTCTTTAGGAGACTGCGGGTACCTGCTCCTTTAAAGTAGGCGGTAGTCCGGCCAGTCCTAAAGAAGACATCCCTGGATCCAGAGGTGGACGCCAATTATAGACCGGTGGCCAACATCCCGTTCTTGGGCAAGGTGCTAGAGCGGGTGGTGGTGGGACAACTCCAAGCACTCTTGATGAAACTGATTATCTGGACCCATTTCAGTCCAGCTTCAGACCCAGGTATGGTACTGAATCTGCCTTGGTCACCCTGTACAATGACCTGTGCAGGAAGAGAGACAGGGGGAGTGTGTCCCTGTTGGTTCTCCTGGACCTCTCAGGGGCTTTTGATACCATCAACCATGGTATCCTTCTGGATAGGCTAGCGGGATTGGGAGTTGGAGGCACCACTTTGCAGTTGTTCCGCTCCTATCTCAATGGCCTATTCCAGAAGGTGATGCTGGGGGACTATGGCTCTGCACCATGGCAGCTATGCCATGGAGTACCGCAGGGGTCCATTTTGTCCCCCTTGCTATTCAACATCTACATGAAACCACTGAGAAGGGTCATCAGGAGGTGTGGGCTGCGGAATCATCAGTACGCTGATGATACCCAGCTCTACCTCTCGTTCTCCACCAATCCAGGTGAGGCAGTGGCTGTGCTGAACCGGTGCCTGGCTGAGGTAATGGGCTGGATGAGGGCCAATAAACTGAAGCTCAATCCAGACAAGACGGAGGTCCTGTTGGTGGGAGGCTCGGGCTTCGGGGTGGGGGACTTGGGCCTTCTCCTAAATGAGGTTGCACTCCCTCTAAGGGACAGGGTTTGCAGCTTGGGAGTGCTCCTCGACCCTGATCTGTCATTAGAAGCTCAGGTGATGGCGGTGGTGAGGAGCGCCTTCCTTCAACTTCAGCTGACCCATCAGCTGCGTCTCTATCTGGAAAACAATTTCCTGGTGACAGTGACCCACATGATGGTAACTTCCTGACTAAACTTCTGTAATGTGCTCTACGTGGGGCTACCCTTGAAGATGATCCGGATACTTCAATTGGTGCAAAATAGAGCTGCCAGGTTCCTGATGGGGACTGGGCGTTGTTCTCATATAACCCCAGTTCTCCGTCAGCTTCACTGGCTCCCGATTGAAGTCCGGGCCCAATTCAAGGTGTTGGTTATGACCTATAAAGCCCTAAATGGCTTGGGACCTGGTTATCTAAAGGAACGTCTGTGTCCATATATGCCCTTCCTCCCCCTACAATCGGCAGCAGATGCCCTTCTCCGGGAACCCTCCATGAATGATATTAGGAGGGTGAGTACCTGGAGGAGGGCCTTCTCTGCGGTGGAGCCCCATCTATGGAATGCGCTCCCCAGAGAGGTCTGCCTGGTGCCATCATTTTTTGCTTTTCAGCGCCAGGTGAAGGCCTTTTTATTTAAAAGTTATTTTAACCGTTAATTTATTATTATTGTATTTATAGATTTTAATATATATAGCCAAGATGGTACCAGTTTTTAAATTATTAATTTTTTTATGAATGTTGTGAGCCGCCCCGAGGCTTTGTTGCGATGGGGGCGGCACAGAAATGTTTTAAATAAATAAATAAAAGATTTCAGATTTTCAGCTATGATTAAAGGACAACAAATTGTTCATTATTTAGTGCATTGGTTATTCTTAATCACCCAGTTGATCTTATGTGATGTTTTAAATTTATTTATTTTGTCTTGGGAACCCTAATACCCTGTGCTGCCTTTGGCAAAATTCCGTGGGATACATATTGTCTGGAGAATGTATTAGCAATCACAATAGCCATCACATCGTGTATCCATTAATATGGTCATTCTAACCTGCTTTTCCCCTGACGTGCAGGCAAAAGGTGATATTAACTACCGCAGGTGTTAAAAGCAACAAGGGATCACACAGTCACCATTTTAGCAATTTGCACCTTTTGAAAAAAGATTTGCAGCCTTCTGAGTGAATTAGGGAGGAACTGCGACCTCACATCTGTGCAAGTGGCTATACATTAATCTTAAAACAGACAGATGATATTCCTTGAGTGTTAAGTTCTATTCCATGTAAAGAGTCTCTCTCTCTCTCTCTCTCTCTCTCTCTCTCTCTCTCTC